>NC_135792.1:18976137-19178637 GCF_051106095.1 Pogona vitticeps
GGAGGAGGTAGCAATATGCCAACTGGGGGAATTGCCAGTGATTTTTCACTGGACATTTTAGGTAGAGTGCAAAGACTAAATAAATATGTAGAACAATGTATTGACACTGAAAGACATGTGCAACATGGAGGTGGATCTGTCTTTTTTAATCAATCATTTCAACTCATTTTTAAATTAATGATGTTTTTTTAAAAAAGTATTATTTTGCTTTTATCCTGTTTTCATGATTGCATAGCTCAGTGAGTTAGGTATCTGTCTGTGGAGCCAGAGGTTGGGAGTTCAATTCCCTTGTGTGCTTCCAAGGCAAAGAGCCAGCCTGTGTGACCTGGGCAAGCCACACAGTCCAAGGATGTCCTCAGAAGAGGGGAAACCACTTCTGAATAGTCTCTACCTAGTAAATCATGAAAAAGGATCACCATAACTAAGCACACTTGACAGCACACTATGATGATGATGATTATGATTTGTATAATTTTCTCTGTAGTCCCCTGGACTGCAAAGAGAACAAACCTATCCATGTTGAAGGAAATCAAACCAGAGTGCTCACTGAAAGGACAGATCCTGAAGCTGAGGCTCCAATACTTTGGCCACCTCATGAGAAGAGAAGACTCCGTGGAAAAGACCCTGATGTTGGGAAAGTGGGAAGGCAAGAGGAGAAGGGGACGACAGAGGATGAGATGGTTGGACAAGGTCATGGAAGCAACCGGCATGAATTTGACCCAACTCCGGGAGGCAGTGGAAGACAGGAGGGCCTGGCGTGCTCTGGTCCATGGAGTCACGAAGAGTCAGACATGACTTAACAACTCAACAAGGACAACCTTAGTATTTCCTTAGCTTACTGGAAAAGAGAATAGCTAAAGTCCTGTTTATGCAGGTGTGCTGTCTGGTGTGCTCTGGTCCATGGGGTCACGAAGAGTCGGACGTGACTTAATGACAAAACAACAAATCTTCTCTGTACATTTTAATTGTTGTATTTCACTTTTTATTGGAAGAAAGGTGTGATATAAACAGAATAAATAAATAAATAAATAAATAAATAAATAAATAAATAAATAAATAAATAAATAAATAAATAAAATATGAGGGATAGAGAGGGGAATGTATGATATGTAGATACTAGAAATATGCTCTTGGGACAATTAAAGATTTCTGTGTGAATCACAGCAGTGAGATAAATGTCAGTGTTCAATACAGAGAAGTTTACATCAGCCTGGTAAGAACTTCAAGTGTTTTTTTCGCATTGATAACCATGCCTTTTAATAATATTATTCACATTTCCTTTCTCGCCACTCATTTGAAAATCTTGGCGTAAACGAGGTTCGGTTTTGCTACTAGCCATCATTACATAGCTAAATGCCTACAAATGCAATGAAAATGTCTGCCTTGAACATCAAATGTTCTGAACCTTTAGAACCCATTGCATTTTGTTCAGCATGGGAATAAAACCTTTTTTAACCCTGAGGTTGAGCACATTTCCATAATGTGCTTCATTGGGCTTGTTCAGTTCTGATGTTCAATGTGATTTTAAAGGGCTTCTGCAGCCACTTGATTGCTCTCAATCTGCATGTTGTTGGCTTCTTCACAACAGATCAAAGGCAAGATTAGATGTCTAAGTTAAGTTTTGGCATGTTCGCTTTGCTCTTTTCTTGACTACAATTTCTTCCATCCAGTTTGAAAAGTCAATTAGACAGATGCAAAGCAATCACTGCCTTAATTAGATGAACTTCAATTGGACTTCAAGGCCACTAAGATCTCATTTAAACCTGGCTACAGGTTTGTTTTAAAACTTTTTGCAGAAAACAGCAGGCAAAGACTGGAGAATAACCAGGGTATTAATTTGTGTACGAAAGTGTCACTTGGCTTTTAATTATACTGAAGTCAACATTTTCCACTTTCTAACTCTCTAAATTAGAAATTGAATGCAAACTACTTCTTTAAATTACCCACACTGAACAGAGATAATTATTATATGTAAACATACCTACAAATGGCCTCTCCCCCTGCTTTTGTCATTCTTGCTCAGAGTTATTGCATGCCAGCAACTTCTTCTGTGTAGCTAAACTTTTTGGTTTTGGTTATAAGGATGGTTTTGGAAAAATTAATGAGAAAATTTGTATGAAGATGTGAGACCCGGAAAACGGAATGATTTCTGAAAAAGAAAAGATACCAGCCAAGACCAAATGCTGTGTAATAACACAGGATTCTCATTAAGTTGTAAACATTGCATGTGTTGAAAGCAATGATGATGATGGGGAGCAGGGCTAGTGTGCTGCTGTCATCACATCTGAAGGTACAGACTTCAAAAACAGGGCAAATGTTACTTATTTTCAACTGGACACCAACGGGGGGGGGGGGGGGGGTTATCAGTTTCACTTCCAAAGCACATGGCAGAAATGCTTTGTTGCATATTTATTTCAACATGGAAAAAGAACCGCTGAAACCAAGAACGAGTCATGTACCACCTTAAAGGTTAACAAAACATTTTATTTCACACAGGCTTTTGTGGACTGCAACCCACTTTGTCAGATGTTAATGACCGGCAGCTTAGGTAAGCTGTTGTGAAATAAATCTTGTTAGCCTTTAGGATGTCACATGATCCCTTGTAGTTTTTGCTGTGAACGAAGATAGCTGCTAGAGATGGAACTTTCATTTAAAAATGAAAAGAAATAACATGAAAAGAGGCTTCCAGATGCTTTTGCCCTCTCAACTGCAGAAATAAAGAGATGAGACCCAGGTGACGGGTTTTACTAGAACTACAACTTTATTTACTCTTAACTTGTAACTTCCCAGTTCCTGCAGAGGGACTGACCATGAGCTAGGTTTACCTGTTTACCCCATGAACCTAACCTTCCAGGGATGAGTCCCAAGTCCTGGGTCCATGCAACCCTGATGACAGCTCATTCCTGACCCGCTAACAGTGGCCCTTTCCGGCAGCCAGCCATCCATGCCCCGTGACCGTAGCCAGGAAGCAGCCATAGTTTGCCAGACACGCACCCCCACATCCCAACAACTGAATCTTTAGGTCTGTGGAGCCAGGATGTTGGCTTCAGGAGCACCCCCATAAAGCCCCTTGGAAACTCATTGATACTGGAGGCGGGGCTTTGTTGCGGTGCTGCCAGCAACTCCAGAGAGGAGCTCTCTGGAAAAAGCTGGAACCCTCCGGCCCGGGATCCCCTTTTTGAAATGGGGATCAAAGGAGAGTCTAGAAGAAGTCTCTCTGAAGCAGATGGTGAGCAGCAGAAGGAGAAGAAAGGGAGGCAGACCCGGACTTTTTTCTTCTGAAGAAATCACCGTGCACGGACTGGAGCGGGCGCCATTTTTTGGCACTGAGCCGCGAGGAACCCTTTACCGGGGGAGAGGAGAGCAATCAATATAAACTAAAAATATATAACAAGTAAGTAAGCCGAAGCCTCTGATTTATGAAACAGCCTCATTAAGCTGAAATAAGAATGAAAATATTTGGCTGAAAGAATAAATGCAGCGGCGGGTTTATCTTATCAGTCTGACTCAAAAACGAAACTAAGCTTCTCCAAGTGAACTTTTAAACACCAGGCTGATTCTAAAGCCGAGAGTCTGAGATGGAAAAATAAATCTTATGTTTCTGGAGAAGAATCCCAGACAGCAACACCGTCTGACTGGATTTAAGAGACTTCGGTGGATGCAGTGTGGCTGGGATACGTTACTCTTTGCCTTCTCTGGACTTTGTGAACTATAAATAATAGAATCTGGTGGTTTTCGGGAGAAGGAGCTGACGTGGCCAACTGGACTAAGGAGCATTAAGGGGTTAATGAAGATCACAAGACGAGCTCCAAGGACAATCTACTGGACAGTTTGAGACTCTGTGACTGTTGTTTTGTTTATCGGACTGCAGACCGCGTGTGAGTCTAATAATAGAAGCTTGCTGAACTCAGGAGAAGAAGAAATAACTGCGTCACGGTTCTAATTGATACTGTATTTGCTGGGCTAAAAGTTGATTTTTATACTACAATATTTGGACAAAGATTGGAGGGAGATCTAAGGGGAGGTTTATGATGAGGGGTTTGAATTGTTGATAAAATTGTGGAAACTGTGGAAGGATTTCTAGGGGGTGATTATTGTGGTATTTATACAAACCCCAAAGCCTGAGATGGACCCCAAAAATTCAAAAGAACAAATGGAGACTTGGTCTGTTCAATCCCAAAGTTCTGGAATAGTGGTGCAAGAAATAGAAAAGGAATGGCAGATTAATATACAAAGGCTAATATTATCAGGGTTCCAGCAAGTGAATGCAGGTCTTAGCAAAATAGAAGATTTGATGAAAGGGACGAAAGAGGGGACAGTAGATGCCAAACAAAACTTAAATGAAGTTGTACAGACTTTAGAATCGTCTGTATTAGACATGACACCAGGTAATATGAATGCAGTAGAGAGTTATCCAGTGACCCATGCAGCTTCCAAAATTAAAAAGCATTATGACAAAAATCTTAAGGAGGCAGAGATACTGAAACCAGACAATTTTATGGTGAAAATATGGGAAGTGAAAAAAATGGATATTCTGTCAGATGGGCTGAAAGACTGTTCAATTCAAAAAGAAACTGAACGACGGGATGTATTGTATAAATGGCAGCAGCTACCAGATAATGTTGGAATAACATAGAATAAAATTAAAATTAAATGATAAGATAAAAGCAGGAGGGTAATCAAACTGTGAAAAAGCAAAAAGTTGATATGTATTAGCAATATGAATTGATTGGATGATGTTATACTTTATGCTCTCCTATCCCCCAAAACCATTTTTCCTTTCCTATCCCCTCTTTCTTTTGTACCCTCTATCCCTGTTCCTAAATAAAAAAAAGAAAAAAAGGAAAAAAAAAAAAAAGGAAACTCATTGATACTCATGTCCCATTCTGTATTTCCTATCAGTGTGACTATGATGTATCCCCTGAACTGCCCTATGGGTAAATAGTACAGGATGGACAAAACATTCTTGGTACATTTGTTCAATATACTACTAGAGTAAGTTGGATCCAAAACTCCCATCTGGCCGGCTACACTCACGCTGGACACACAGGGCAGGTGGGTGTGCAATTCCACTCTGAGAAGTCGCTGGGCTGAGGGCAGGAGGGCTGAGGGCTGTGCTAAGGCCCATTGTTCCAACCCTCGGCCAATGATGTGGCTCTGCTGGAAAGTATTCACAGCTGTCCATCTCCCTTCCAGGCAGGGCAGTCAAAGAGCCCCTGCCTGGGCAAGTGAGCCAAACCATGCCCTTCCAAGCCCATCAATATGGAGGCAAGAGACAGGTTAGGGGCTTAACTAGGGCCATGACTTTATGAACTCTTAACTTGTAACCTCCCACCTCCTGCAGAGGGGTCTACCGTAGGTGCTGGTACTCAGGCCAACTGCTGGCATACCTGCTGACCCTCCATGGGCAAGTCCCGAGTCCCAGGTCCATGCTGTCCTGGGGAAAGCCTGTTCCCAGCTGGCTAACACCCAGGTGACCCTCTCCAGCTGCCAACCTTGTGACTTTATATGGGCGGCAGCCAGGGCTAGCCACCCGTGCACCCCTCCATCCCAGCAACTGAATCTTGAGTTCCCCAGAGCTGAGACGTTGGCTGCTGTGACATCTCTGAATGCCACTTGGGAACTGACCAATATTCACTTCCCACTTCCCACTACCTGCCAAAGCAAGGGGGGGTAGTTCTCAGTAAGCCCCTTGCCCTCACCACAAGCTGAGAAATGTGGTCACTGCTGATCTGCCTTCTCCACACAATGCTTGTGATCATAACGTTCACCAAGCATAGGACCTGGCTGGCATCATGAACCGAGCCTTGGTAATCCTGCAGGGCCACGGAACTGCTGGGCCTCTCAATGTCCTCCCCCCCAATACAGTGACTCTGGGCTTCAAATGACCTATTATCATGCAGCAGTGCTACTACATGGAGTAGTAGAAGAGAAACCCCTACAACTCTTTGCAAACAGACAGATTCTGTCTCGTACTTGACAAAATAGCCCTCCTCCCCTCCCCATCCTGTCTCTGCACCTCAGCACGCTGCTACAGCTGTGACACCATGACCCAAAGAGAAAAGCTTTGGGAAATATAGAGTTTCCTAGTGGTATCTGAGTTTGGAATAAAATGTAGTTTCATTCCAAGACTTGGGTAAACTGTTCTGTTTTCCAACCCCAATTAGGAGTCCAACCGGAGGAGTTTAAAGGTAAAGGTAAAAGTTCCCCTTGACAATTTGTCCAGTCGTGTCTGACTCTAGGGGGCAGTTGATCATCTCTGTTTTCAACCCATAGAGCTAGCGTTTGTCAGAAGACAATCTTCTGTGGTCACATGGCCGGCACAACTAGACACGGAACGCCGTTATCTGCACACCATAGTGATACCTATTTATCTACTCACATTTTTGCATTTAGCATTGCTGCCACTCCCGCATGGTCTGTTTCACAACAGGCACAGACCCATCCACCTGTAAGGTGGCTGCCCCACAAGCCTGCTATCTCCTTATCCGCTGTTGCCAGGCTCAATGAGATTCAGCCCATGTTGCCAGGCCAGTCATCAGCTCAGCGATGTGCCTCCTGCTCAGCTACTGTTCCTGCTCTTATCCAACAACGTGGTTACATCATTTCGGCATTCCCAGCAACCAGTCTCCCTTTGGGGTGAGGTGGGCAAAAAAATATCTGCCCACTTAGGCAATACCCACTCACTGAACCAAACTTTGGGTTCCTTCCTTAATTCTTTGAAAGAGAGAGACTATTAAACACAAAGTATTTGCTTGAATAAAAGAGGGGTACATGGAAGTGTTGTCTCTTTTGTATTTCCCTCTTTTGTTAAACTTTACCTTCACCCTTTGTCTTCCAGATTTTTCATCCAGTAACATTGCGAGGGCTGCTATCAGGAGCCAGTCATAACATTCAGAGAAAGGAGGAAGTTTGGAGGTGTAAATGGGCCTGGACTGGATAAGGGAGAATCCCCCCCCCCAATTGCTGGTCCTTCTCTTCTTATTATAGTGGCTAGAAGAATCAAGGACTGATCAATTTACTGCTCTCAAAAAAAAAAAAAAAAACACCTCTTACACATGTTACTTTTTAAGGATTACAATACCCAAAATACTTAAAAAAAACCTTTAAAGTTATGAAATTTGCTCTGTTTCATCTCGTGGCCTCGTTACTTATTTTCTATTCTTCATTACAGCTAAGATGTGCATTTATCATGGACAAGAAAGGACTTGTCTTTTTCCAAAATCAAAAACTAAATATTTAGCATCAGCTACCAGGGCAAGTGAAGGGCTATATTATTATCAAACCTGTGATTACATGCATTAGCAATGGGCACTGTCTACAGACAAATGTGCAAATACAGACTGAGGCAGAAGCAATTGCGTCCTGAAGCAACCAATGGGTGGAGCAAATTAGTCCCTGGATCTGTACTCTACATGGCTCTCTCATGTTTGAAATCGCACCCTTTGGGTTAAAAATGGAAAACAAAAAGATGCACCAAGTAAGGAAAGGGAATACAGTGCAATACTGTGCCAAAGAAGGAGTAGATAGGCAGCTGAATCTTCCAATAACGCCCAAGGCTTCTCCTGGACATCTCCCACCTTGAATAAAAATCATTAGCAGAAGCCATTTTGAATTTGATTTCTCATCAACTAGTGTTATTGAGATTAGTTTTGAAGAGTAGCTGCCTGGGTCATGCCCTCCCTTGTTGAACTTCTGAGGGACCCCTCTCCTGCTGGAAGAAAGCAAATTACATGTCCAGTCCATCAGATTGTATAAAAAGAACAGAAACGAAGCCGTTTCTGTTCATATCGATGCAATTTGATAAATCAAGCCCATGACTTGGAAATGAATAGTTACAAAATAATTTGTGAATTGTGATTAATTCATATTTACTATAAGTAAGGCAGAGAACTAACATTATCCTTTCTGCAATATATGTGTAAAAAGACTTGTAAATATTTTTTCCAGTATTTTTTTATCATGGTAAGATGGACTGTTGAGGATTTTTCAAGCCCCCATGACAGAACTCTCCTCCCACTTGAGTCTGAGATAACCAGTGCCTCCCCCACTACAGTTCTGTGCAATATGTGCAAACCGTCTCTAGCATTTTGTTGTCTTCCCTTGCTTTGGAAGCTAAGCATGTACAGAGCAAGCACAAATAGAAAGGCTGACTGCTTGAAAAATGCCAATATCTCATCTCATTCCTTTCCTTTGAGTAGTACATGCTACTAAGCAGCCTTTACTGCATGGATTTCCACCCCCCCCAAAAAAAAAGCTTGCTCAAAGTAAGTGTTGCAAAAGGGTGAATTCTTTCTGAGACTTTCTGAGACTGACCAAAAAAAACCTTGCTGTCTTTTATGACAAGAAGACATTTGTACATACATCTAGTCTTGCCATATGGCAGCAAGATGTATGTGTGTTTCTAAAACAATTCCTTGTACAGCCTGTAAGGAAGAACCGGGTCAGAATCTGCATCCCTATGTTTAGCTTTTTGGTTATTTTCATCTGATTCTCAAAGGTTTTGTGATGGAAAAAATGGTCAAGATTCACCAGACAAGATAATATATAAGGGATGCAGACACCCTTTTGTTCTTCTAATAACCGGATTATAGTTATTGATCAATGTCTCTGAATTGGGCGGGATGCATTCCCAGGTTTTTTTTAAAAAGCATAGAGTTTGTAGAACTGCAATATTAGCCCAACAGCCAAGTCATGACATTTTAATGTAAAAGTCAAGATCTTAAAATCCATGAAGCAAGCATTATGGATTAAGAGAAACCCCTACAACTCTTTGCAAACAGAGAGATTCCGTCTAGTACTTGACAAAATAGCCCTCCTCCCCATCCTGTCTCTGCACCTCAGCACGCTGCTACAGCTGTGACACCATGACCTAAGGAGAAAAGCATTGGGAAATATAGAGTTTCCTAGTGGTATTTGAGTTTGGAATAAAATGTAATTTCATTCCAAGACCGGGGTAAACTGTTCTGTTTTCCAACCCCAATTAGGAGTCCAACTGGAGGAGTTTAGCCCACCCTAAATCAGACTTCAGGACCAGATGCCATTGATTCTATTCCACCATTGTAATACACAACTTACCTTCTTCTGCCATTGGCAAAGGCGCATCTGAAATCTGCAATACTGAATTGGAAAAGTTTACATCTGTGCTGGCAATAAATATCAACAAGAAACCCAAATGTTCCATTAAAGCACCAGTTTACAAAACACCTAGTGGAAACAAATTTGACTTGCATATGCTTATGTTTTATTTCACACTGCTTACATACATTGGAATGAAAAGGGGGAAAAAAGAGAAGGCAATCATCAGCATTTGTATTTTGTTTATACTGTAATATGTTGTAAAGGTTATTTACTTCAGTTTCCCTTGCAGTGAATAAAGAGAACAATATGCTGTGAGGATTCTCCACAGGCTCTGCTGAAGCAAACAAGCACAACAGTATTCTCTTGGTCTTGGTGTGCTCCTAGTCATTTCTGGGAAGGTGGTGCACCTCCTTCTAAATTGTTTTCAAAATATATAAGCAAAAAGATTTTGAGCAAAGACGCTCAATTGCACACAGACACACACACACACACACACAAACACATATAAAATCAAAAATGCACCCCTGCCATTCATGTCATCATCTTTCTGAACACCCAACTGATGCAAAAAGATTTTGAGCAAAGACGCTCCATTGGTACTCTACTATCAAAAACCAGAATGAGAAAATCAAAATGGAAGAACCTGAAAAATCTGGCTATTTGGGGGTTTACTTAAAATATGTCTACCTGAAAGAACTTGAAACTGAAACAAGAGTCCACCGCCCCCCCCCAAATATCATAAAAAGAAAACAATTTAAAAAATTTCCCCCTGCACATTCTTAATCATCTGTATCCTCGAGTCAGCTCCCCAAAAATGGGGCAAAGAATTTATTGCCTTAAATTGCAGGGGCAGACAGAAGCAGGTCATCAGTCAGACCAGACTGTAAGACAAATACTGGTACAGGTGATACCTTTAATAAAACTAGTGGGCTTTCAATGATAAATCATACTCTTCAAGGTTGTGCATCAAGTTCTTGTGGGTAGTTCCAAGCTTATGTCCCGTTTCTAATGTCCCAGATTCACATGGCCGAAGGTGCAGATGCTAGGCAGGCTTCTTCGAAGCAGCTGCAGCATGCATGTTGGTTTCAAGCTCTCCTTCAGCTAGCCATTCGGAATTTATGGTCCATTTCTTCAAACAGAGGATACTCACCTCACTTCTCCCTTTCTGCCTTTTTGAAACACAAAGAGTTTCTCTTTAGCCGGGGGGAGGGAAGGGTGCCCAGTTAACATGGCCTGTCTCTAACAGAGTTGGGATTAGGAATTTAGTTAAAGCACCAGGAACAGTCCATTTAAGCCAAATTAAAGCCAAATAACCTGGTGGATGCTCTCTTCAGCATGCAGCACTGCTTGTTTGATGGCAAGAGTCCATGGTGTCCAAGAACTCATGTTGGTCTTCAGTTGATGCCCTGATCAGACAATTTGTGGTATCTTACAGTTCAGGAAAACTCAAGAAAAGGCTGTATGCTCCTGGATTTTTATCGTTTCCACCACCATACTGTCTTTCCCTGAATTTTACCAGATTCTAAATAATTCCAGAGAGTCCAGGCAAGGCAAAAATGGGCACAGATGAGAGGCTACAAATGAGTTGCCTCACACAAGATAACTGATAGAGCTATCAGGATTTGTGTAAACTAAATTAAGATAAGGCAGAAGAGCAGCAGAGGAGAAATGTGTGTTGCAACACATTACTGGGACTGAAGCTTCACCTTAAGAGAAACAGACTTGTCTATGTAATCTTTCCAGCAACAAAATAAAAATGGGCATTCAGAAGAGAAAGCCGTTATTACACTGCTCAATTAACACGTCTTCGCAGCTTTCTGTGAAGAGTTATTCCATCTTTAGTTTTACTGAAGTGCTTTTTAAATCATTTATATATTTCCCATTGATTCTTTTTTTCAGATTCACACTTGCATTTATACTGATGAGAGTTTTTCTTTACAAATTCTAAACACATCTATAAGGAAAAGAGGATTAAGCAGAAATATTTAAATGCATAGTTCAAATGAGGACAAACGTTTGAAGACAATAAAAGGAAAAAACCCCTCAAAGAATCGAATTCTGTGAATTACAAAAATGTCTAGGGATGTCTATGAATTGAGTATAGATCATCATCTCATAGTAACCTTTGATAGTTCTTATTAAAACTGCAGCAGCAAAATCTGTTAAGTGCCTCTCGAGAGATATTATGTGTAAATGCAGAAATTAAAAAAAATTAATATTGAATGATCCTATTGAGAAATTAAGGCCATTCAATGGTGTTAATAGCAGTAAAACATCAAATCTGTGTTTTCATTTGTTTTCCAAAGGAGAAAGGTGGAGTGAATCCAAGACATACCAGTTTTGCATAATGCTTCAAATGCAAATTTATGATAACCTTTACAATGAAGACAAACATTTATCATAATAATGGCTATTGCAAATTAGCATTTGGAGCAATATGCAAAATTGATACACATAGCTTTGTTCTGTAGTCATCACAAGTGGTCTCCTGCAAGGAAACTTGAATTATACTCAATCTTGAGAAGTTCTGGTTTGACTTCTCTCTATATTTTATATTATTTGGCACACAGCTATTTCGGGGGCTTAGTGAAAACTGAAATATACATTCCCTGGTGTTTGACTGTACCATTCCAGGTTCTGTATAGCTTGTCATGGAAATTCTTTCAGCTTCCCTTGAAATTTCTCAGTTGTATGACCAGAGGAGAGAACCCGTAACATTTTGGTTCAGTTTTTATTTTGTTGACATTTTACTGACAACTTAAAAGCTCTGCTCAGTTGACCAAAACAGGAAGAGTGAACATGAGAAGAGAAGGTCAGGAAAAAGCCTGCTGGCCTTGTGCCTGATCCACGTGATGATTTTATCAGGATCTTCTGCAAAGCTCATACAGACTCTGAAACTCTGAAAAATACAAGTCACACAAAGAAGGCTTGTCTAAGTATGTGGTGTATGGACATAAACTTTGTGCAAAAGAAATAGCTCAGCATGTTGATTCATTTCCTTTAAATAGAAGCTGCTGAGTTTCAATTACTAGCTTGAACATGGAAATACAGTGGTGCCTCACTTGACGAGGATAATTCGTTCCGTTGAAATCACTGTTAAGCAAAATCCTCGTCAAGCAAAATGAAAAAGCTCATTGAAATGCATTCCAATGGGCTAAATACCTCAGCATCCAGTGAAGATCCTCCATAGCGCAGCCATTTTCGGTGCCTGTAAAGCGAGGAATCCGTCCTGAAAACACAGCGGGGAGCCATTTTGCACAGTGGGCAGCCATTTTAGAGCCGCCGATCAGCTGTTTCAAAATAGTCATTTAGTGAAAAATTGGTTCCCAAAGCAGGGAACTGATCATCGTTAAGCGATTGCAAAACTTCATCATCAAGCAGTTTCATCATTTAACAAGGTAATTGTTAAGCGAGGCACCACTGCAGTTGAGAGATTTTTATTCTGGCATGTATTGCATTACAGTAAGAACTGATCAGATTCACACGGTTTGAACCAAATCCTGAATTGGAAGAAATTTAAGACTTGAAAACCATACCTTCCCCCAGCTTGAAAGGCAGTTCCATCTGAGGTGGGGAGGGGAAGCTTGGAGTGATTCTTGGTGGATACGGGGTCCTACTGTATTAAAAAAGCATGTGAAATGTGCTTAGATTTTGAAAAGGGGTGCAAGAAAATAACGTGGGGAAAGAAAACATGACCAAAGAGCATAATTTGTATTTTGGTTTGAAAGAAATGCTTTAAAAGAATGCATTACAGTAAGGGATGGCCAGACTCCTACCCCTGACCCCACAAAATTGACAAAGACCAATATTTCCTTTGCTAAGAAAGGTGGATCATCATGATTCTCTTATGTCTTTCGGATCTTTAAATTTATTTTCCATTAAAATAATTAGTTTCCTTGACCATGTCACATAAAATTCATACTTTTTCCAACCAGCAAGAGTAAGAAGGGAAAAAACTTTTTGTAATAATCAAATCAAGCAAAATCCAAAGAAATAAAACAAAACAAGGCAAGACAAAAAACATGTGACACCTTAGGTAAAGGTTCCCTTTGACCTTTAGTCCAGTCATGTCCAACTCTAGGGTGCGATGCTCATCCCCGTTTCCAAGTCGTAGAGCCAGCGTTTCTCCGTAGACAGTTTCTGTGGTCACGTGGCCAGCGTGGCTAGACATGGAACATCGTGACCTTCCCACTGAGGTGGTACCTATTTATGTACTTGCATTTACATGCTTTCGAACTGCTAGATTGGCAGGAGCTGGGACAAGCAACGGGAGCTCGCTCCGTCATGTGGATTCGATCGTACGACTGCTTGGTCTTCTGATCTTGCAGCACAGAGGCTTCTGCAGTTTAACCCACAGTGCCACCATATCCCTGTGGCACCTTAAAGACTATTATATTTTAATGTGAGATTCCATGGACAAGTTCACTTGGTCACTCAAAGTGCTTAAAAGCTATTTTTCATCTTTTAAAAAATATCCCCTGATCTATTGAAAACCTTTTCTTTAGTAATATCCAGATGAAGCAAATCAACACAAAGAAAGCTGCCATGGAACTGCAACGACAACGACAACGACAACGACAACGACAATGACAACGACAACGACAACGACAACAACAACAACAAAAGGGGGGAAGGATGCTGTTGCACTGTTTTTCAGCTGAAGAATGTGCCACTGTTTTAATGGGATTGTTTTAATATTAAATTTCCCAAGGTGTCTTGAGGGTGCAGGTGGAACACCTATGAAACAGGGCTCCCCCCCATCTATATTCAATACACTAAATTACTATAAAGTCAAGATAAGAAGGCTGTGAACAGAAATAAATGGGATACCAAGAGGATGAGCTTCACACATTCATAAAAACAAAATAAATGTTATAGTTAATTTATTTTTCATTAAATTTATACGGTCACTATTTTAATGAGAAGCCGACAGAGCAAAAAGCTAAAGAAATAGATTAGAGAATATTTTAAATAAATTATTTAGGCAATGAAGAAAGAAAAGACAACAAAGAAAAAAAACGCATGCAAACCTCGCTTCTTCAAGCCATCCTTCAGTAATGAGGAGAGAGAGAGAGAGAGAGACCAGGGTCTCCAAGAAGCTTTTAAGGTTCAGGAACGTGAAAATTGGACAGCTGGTCCCTTATGTAAACTGATATCAAGGGTTAAGGCCAGTGTTTTAGATTGGACTTTGAGATAAGACTGGGAGTTTTCAAGATGTAATGACATAATATGAGGGAAAGGTCTGATCCTCTTTCATAATCTTGTGACTCTGATGTGAATCCATAGCAGTTTCTGAGCCATTTCTACAGGCACTACTATATAGAATAGTCTACAGCTTCATTGTATAAAATAGTCCACAGCAGTGGTTCTCAGCCTTGGGAAACCCAGGTGTTCTTGGACTGCAACTCCCAGAAGCCTTCACCCCCAGCTATGCTGGCTGGAATTTCTGGGCATTGCAGTGTAAGAACATCTGGATTACCCAAGGTTAGAAACCAGTGGTTTACAGGGATAGCTCAGTGGCTTAGGAACATGACTGTGGAGCCAGATGTTGGGTGTTTGATTCCGCACTGTGCTTCCTTGACAAGGGTTGGACCCGATGATCCATAGGGTCTCTTCAAGCCCTGCAGTTTTAAGACGACTATATCATCATCATCATCATCATCATCATTGCACGCTTTGTTGTTGTTGCTGTTGTTACAGGCAGGTGGTGCATCACGGCCTCTCCCAATTTGAAGAGACCCTTGTCCAGCAGGCCAAGGCAAAGAGGCCATCCTGAAACCAGCAAAATCAGGGAGCTGGACAGGGGACAGACTATATTTGTCTTCAGACTGGAAGGGATGGTCACTCTCAAATTGGCCTTCTCAGCCACATTAGACGCTGTTCCAATACCTCTATTCAGAGCGTGTTACCATAGTCCCTCAAGACTGAAGGATGCCTAATCTGGCTACTCTGATGATGATGCTTAGTCGAAAAGAAAGGTATTCAGAGTAGGTCAATAAGCAACCAAGCAATCCATGTGGGGATGGAAACAGAATGGGAGAAAGCTCCTCAGGAAAAAAAAAAGCAAAATGGGTCAAATATAAAAGAAACCAAATTAAAAATTAAAAAGGAGAGATAAATCCAATTCAAAACTGAAGAGCCAACAATGCAGGGTGAAAAGGGAAGGTGGTTGTTGTTGTTGTTGTTTTAATTGAAAATGAAGAAGAGGAAGTGGCAGTCCAGCCCTATAACAATGAATCCAAAATGGAGGCAGGACAAACCAAGCCAAGGAGGTCACTCAGCAGCAAAATCTCACAATCTATTAAAGATTCAAACTTCCTTTTCCCTCCTCCTGCACATTCTGACTGGGATCTTGACATTATTGTTCAAAATGTCAGAGGAAGTGATTTTGTATACATGTGATGAAATGAAGTCAATGAATGACAAAAAAAAAACATGGATGGCAATGGATGATCCATGTGTCTCTCTCATTTGTTGAACAGATTAATTCATTTTAAAGACGCCTTCTTCTGAAAAAATGGAAAAAGATGAAAAGGAATAACAGTGCCTCTTCCATATTTATTTTTATGCATTCAAAACACAAAGTTGCACGCCTACTGCTGGCTGTGTTTAATAGACTATTAGCTGCATTATGATTGGCTAATGTGTTAATTCAATTCTAGTATATTTTATAAGAAATAATCTGCTGTCACTCAAAAGTGTGAAGATCATGTGGCTCTACTGTGCATGAAACCCATTTGATTCATTCAAAACCTTTGCAATGTAATTATGATGCATAGATCTGGGAGACAAATGAATTTAAGAAACAAGTCTACAGGTCCAATAAATCAACTAATCCCATTCAGTTTAGTAGACAAACACTGGAGAGACCAGCTGAGGCTAAAACATTATGCTTCTTTTTTAATGTAAGACTACTCTAAGAAATTAATATTCAAAGATGCCATATCAGTTGATTGATTGTTTCTGGAAACATGCACTTTTTCAATTCTTTAACTGAATTTTTAATTTTGTTACATATGACATTATGACAAAAATTGGACTTCTTCCATATTTATTCAGTCGTGATTAATCTGGTGTTGAATTTTTCTTTAATTTCCATTCCTTGAATATATTTATTAATTTACCTCCTGCCAATATACTGCTCTGGGGTGCCACTCCTTAGAATTTCCATGCTTCCCTATGTAGAATTTGCATAATGGAATTAAGAGGTCTGTTCATGAGCATCTTGTTTTGGTATTTTGGACAGTGTGGGTAGACTGTAATTAGTAGCATCTGGCCTTCAGGCTCATTAACATGCAAATAGAATGGCTACATATTATAAATGTTTTGCAGTTGCAATGATGTCTCATCAGTAGCCACGTCAAATTATTCAAATTATTCTGTTGGATTGCTAGGTTACGCTTGTGGTGTTTCTGTTAAGTACAATGCTGGACAAGCCAGTCAGAAGTAAAAACGCATTAATCGTGATTATAAATACATTTCTTCTGGCATCTTAGAGAACTGTCCATACAGAGTGTAGTTGAATCCATGACTGTGCGCTGAAGTGTTGCCACTTGTGGAATTATAATTGGATAGCTTCCTGGAGCCAATTCAAGATGGTGGAGAATGCAGTAATGCTGACACAAATCTCCTTGTAATTATTTATTTCCCCTGGCATGGAAGAATCATATCCACAGGCTAACAAGCTGAAAGATATCAAACATTGTTGTTGTTGTTGTTGTTGTTGTTGTTGTTGTTGTTGTTGATGATGATGATGATGATGATGATCCTCCTCCTCCTCCTCCTCCTCCTCCTCTCCATGGGCACAGGCCTTCTTGAGGTGGAGGGGCTTGCATGCTTCAGTGAGGTTGAGAGCTATGTGGAAGGGTCTCCCAAGCCAGACAGGTCTCAGCTGAGAAGCCAGACCAGTTCTGTCCACCAACCATCAATTATGATGAGAGGAAAGAAAGAGAAATCCATACTGGATCAGTTGTCACCCAGATCAACGAGGACCGCACCAGATCTTATAGCCCCTGGGCATCTGGAGACAAATGGGCCACAGGGCTCAGCAAGACCCTGTTGAGGAACCAGGACAGGCCGCTGCAAAGCTACTGGAACAACGTAAACGCAAAACTTGGACCCTCACCAAAAACTGAGAAATTCCTCAGAAAGTAGTCATGGTGCTGAGGTGCATTTTTTCTTTCTCCTTTTCACTCCACTCACCTTTTATCAAACTAAGCACTCCGCACTATCCAGGCACTCAGAAGGCTTATACATTTTAAAAAGTGAGGAAAGGGACATCCTATCATCTCCACATTTTTGAAATGCTAGTTTGAAGAAGAAAGAACCTGTTGTTAGAGGGGTTTTCTACCCATAATGAATCATGGGTAGAGTCTCCTTGGTTCTACTATTCAGACTGTTCCTTTTTATCAGTGAAGGAGAAGCTCATCTTCATCCCCCTCTTTAAAATGACCTCCTTCGTCCATAAAGGGATCAGACCAAGGAAAAAGAACGGTGACAACATTGGGCCCATCCTCAACATCAGTGTGTCTTACAAGCTCATGTTCTTCACTTCACATGTGGATATAAAGCTGTGAAATTGATGTTTACAAATATGCAATTCAGGCAACCTTGTTCATGAACCGCTTGCCCAGCTGATAGGCGGACACATGTCCAGAGTCAGTAATTCATGGTTTGTGGTTCACAGTGAACCATGAAGCATCACAAACCACTAGTTCTCTGATTCATGGCAATCGCTACTACAAATTGTGTGTCTGATTAGTTCGACAGATGAACTAACTGAACAAACAGTGACAGTCCTGTAAATAACAGCTTCTGAAGAATGACAAGGGGGGGGCTCTTTCTCAGCTTAATCTTTCGTATATTAATACCTGTATCTTTTTGAAATCTCGTTAACTGTACAGCACAGCCGGTGGCACACAAATACAAGGAATAAAGGGAAAAGTTTTTGAGAAAGACCCAACTTGACATGTTTTGCCTTGTAAATAAGAAGGGTTGGAGGCTTTTCCAACATTCTTTTTATTTCATTGTGACTTTGAATATGATTCACAGGGTTTTGAAACTCAGCTGCTCAGCCAAGTAGTTTTACTTGCCTCGCCAAAAAGAAAGCTTGAATGACGCAGCCCACTCCATCTGGACTTTCCTTATGCTACCAACTATAAAGAATACTGTAATGATTTGAGCTTCGCTCAGGCATCTTGCATACCTCATAGGCACAAAAAAAACACCACCAGTCCTTCTGAAACTTTTTCAAGCCATGCATCTTTTGATAACCGTAAAACCTCATCTACACCTTTAAATCAGCATCCTGTGATAATTTAATTTGCAATTTGAAATGCCATGAAGGAAAGAATCAAAAACATTTGGAAATTTAGACAAATAATATTCTCTGTATCTCTCTCTCTCTCTCCATGCATTCTGCATACACTATTTGCTTTAACGGTTACCAGTGTGAGCACTGTCACTACTTGCCTTCTACAAAACATGTGATTTCAGCACCAATAGAAAATATTGCAGACTTCTACTGCTTTGTTCTTACAGCAGGGTTGTGAAGACATTTTTCTACGGGCAAGGTTTTAGTCAAGACCAACCACTTTGCAGAATTTTGCTTCCCACTTTCATTGAGACTGGTGTCTCTCAGAAACCCTGAAGATACATCAACATCTTTGAGACTTTCTGCCCCCAGAACAAAATTAAGATGACAGATGTTACTGTCATAATTGTTCCTACTATTCGCACAAAACATACTTTGCATAACATTCCTGTCTTGGAGTAAAACAATGGTCTCGTTTCCCTTTGAGCACAGCAGTAGAGTTGAACACAGACGAAGCACAACAGGAAAGCCTGATTGATCACATAGACCCCAACAACACACATTCTCCAATGCTGTGCATTTTGCTGAAATTCTCTGAGAATAAACAAAAAATAGTCTGTTGTCTTATGCAGCTCATGTTTGCAAGGAGTTGTTTTTGCCTTATTTACTATGCAAGAGTGAATCGAGTGAGAATCAGCATCCCAGTTTTACAGCCACAAGTTCAGAAAGAGCAGCTTTACAAGCACCTCACACGATGGCAACACACAGCGTCTGCTCATTTATTTTGGAGTAAGCAGGAATACGGATCAGTCAAAAATTCTCCAAAGTAATGTACTGGAAGTGATCTTTGGTGTTCAAGCAAATCTCAGTTCCAAAATCTTGAAGAAAAGGTAAATCCACTATATAATGCTGCAAAGAGAAATCCATAGAGAGAATTGTCAAGGTTTTTATATATTTGTGTACACATGCACACAAACACACACACACACATAGAGGCCAATGGTTGTAGCTCTCTCTCTGTTAAAATCCCATGGGTACCACACTTACACTATTACTATATGTCTTATTTACACCTTTTTCTTCTTTTCCACTGATCTTTCTCTCACACACTTAATCTTGATATTCATTTGTTGAAGCTCTAGCTAGCTTCCAATCCTACCTTTAAGGGATTTGGCTGGAGAGAAATTTTCTGGGCTGGGGCAACTGTCAATCAATCCAGCAACAACCAATTGTTCCCACTGTGCCTCTAATTTTGAAGAGATCCACATCTCTTTACTTAAGCATCTTTCTTCTACTCTTTTTCAGTCAGTCTACACTTAGTATGCAGCTGTGTATTCAGGGTTCAGTCACTGTTTGCGTTAGTCATGTAGTCAATAAGCAGACTATGGGACATTTAAGGTCTGTTCATGTAACCAGCCACTTTTCTATGATATGTGGTTTTTGATCTGTTCAGAACTGTGAGTAATTTGAACATTTTATTCTTTCTTTAATCAGTGTCTCAGAAAGGGTTATGGAGAGTGTAATTGCCAATTGATGAGAACTAAAAGATGCGGCCTACTTTGGGGGGATTTGAAGCTCATTCTGCTATGAAGGTCTCTACACTTTCTGCTGCTTTTTTAGAGATTTTTCTAGCCAACATTTCACATACTCCTCTAAAAATTTATTTAGCTTTCAACTTTCTTTCTTTTAATACTGTTAAGTTGCCTTGGATCCTTTAGGAGAAAGAAAACTGAATGAATGAATGAATAAATAGATGGATGGATGGATGGATATAATTCAGCTTATCCAAAGAGTACAAATCCCCAAATTTCCAAGCTAGCAGGGCTCCCAGATAATGAATACTTGATTTTACAGGAAATATCAACCCCTCCGTAAAATTATGACATAAGTCAAAATACATAAATTTCTGAACTCAGGCTGTTGAAATCTTTAAAAGGACCTGCCACATGACTCTGTAGGCAGAAGAACAATAAGTGGGGTGCCCCCGTCGACTCCTAAAGGGATTTTCTGTGGGTGATCATGGAACAAAGGAGTTGACAACGAAAGTCCGAGCCAGCGGAGCCAACTGCCAACGCCCTGAGAGCTCTTTTATTTACTTAGCATGATCACATAGTATGTTATGAAATATTGGATACTAGTTACCTAATCGTAACTAGGATTGGCTAAGATAACGCTTTGATCTTATACTCTACCTCTAAGCAAAAGGGCAGAATAAAGGGTTACCCTGCCTGCTGGCAGCTGCCACATCCTGCCAGGAGTGTATGCATGTCACTGGAACAGGATGCAGCTACAACCTTTAAGCAGAGGTTTCCCACAATTTTCTATTTGCCACATAGATTATTTTTCACTCTAGACCCCTCCCAAACCTACTATCCAAATGAGATGAAAATACATACAGTCATCTAGGAGAAAATTATGAGAGGGATGCTATTCTCTCCCTCCTTCCTTCCCTCAGTAAAAGTACCGTTCATTTGAGGCATCAGGCAAAAACAACTCACCAGATTTGACTAGTCCATTTGAAATGATAAACTGCATATCATGCATGTATGATATTTTAAAATGTATTGTTGTGCCTTACTCCTTTGAATGCGCTTTTGGTGTTGCTTTTGTCTACCATTTTTTAGTGTGGTATTTGTTTTGTTTTTGGTGTTTGTTTGATCATTTTCAGTAGTTGTATACTTACTGTTTTTAGTTTTAAATATTGACTTGTAATGTGAGCCACTTTGGGGGGATTTTAGGAGGAAAATAGGATTGAAATATTTTAAATAAATAAATAAATGAATAAAAAAAGAACAATTTAATTTGATGACATGGGCAGATATATACATTTTTAGAGATCATGGTAGGATTATTATGAGAAGAACAGAGGCTTCATGTTGAGGCCCAAAGATCCATAAAAGTAAGAAAGGAGACAAATAATACAATCTTTGTCTCATATTTGGCTTTTCATCAGTGATCCTGCTATGGCTTCACTACATTGGTGAGGAGTAAGGGAAAAATGTAATGAACTGTTTCAAAACTTTTTTTTCTTATAGAATCCTAAACAATTTCATTGATACCCAAAAATCAATGCTACCTGTCAATCAACATATCAGTATCAGTCATGTTGTATCAACGAATCAACATAATAAGCAGACTTTGAAGATAAAACAGGGTCCTTTTGGGGAGAAAGGTGGCATAGAACCAACCAACCAACCAACCAACCAACCAACCAACCAACCAACCAACCAACCAACCAACCAACCAACCAACCAACCAACCAACCAACAAACAAACAAACAAACAAACAAACAGAATTTTGAAGGAGGCAATCTAGGAGAATTTATTATGCATTATGACAGTGTCTTAGGGGACATACAGAAAATATGAATTCAAATTTTTAGTGAAAATGTGTTGTGGGCTTTGTCTACTTTTCAGTAGTAAAATTATCCCTGATATAATGCCTGAAAATGCCTGGGGCAATGAAGACATTCTTCATGCATTATGTTGACATTTCCAAAGATGAGAAGTACTGTTATCAGGGTCTTTTTTTCTTTTTTCTTTCTTTTTTTAACCCAAAGTGAGTTTTAGAAGCAAATTTCAAGTTTTGATCTTTGGAGAAAGACCCGATGAAGTACCCAAAGTATATAAAAAATAAGACTTTAAATTTCTTGAAGAGGTTCCATGGATTTTTTTTTTTTTGGCTAAATCAATGGAGGACAATAGTTAGATAAACTTCAGACCACATTTTTGCCATTTAGCCATAGTGTATACTTTTTTGACTTCCATAAATAAAAACAGAATATTTGCTTCATGCATATTTATTTTTGTTTTTGTTTTAGTATGTCTTAGCTGAGCTCAAGCAAGACTGAATTATTGACTGGCCTGCATTCTCATCCATTTCTTTTCTAACACTTATTAAATAAGTGAGAAAACATAATTGGGATTTTCTTTTGCTTTCATTTCCAAATTTTTCATGGTATAGGTAATGAGAGAATTTTAATGTGTCTGTAAATCTGTCACCATGAAAACAGAACTGTGAAGAAAGCAAAAAATGTATAATGGTGAGAGCCATTCCTTCCCATTTCTTTGGTTTTTGTGGGATATTTTTAAACAGCATCAGAGGAATAAAATTGTGTTATCTAGCAGAAGCTGAAAGTATTCCTACCTGTTTTTTATGATTTAAGCAACACTCGAACAGAGTCACAAAAAGACAATATAAATATTATGTTGCTACTGAGTATTGGTATATGTAGCACAAGAAAGAAGTACAAGAACTCTTATAGCAGTATGGTGGAGAGAGATCAATAGTGTAATGTGGGATCATACTTCTAAAAATTATAGGTTATTTATTTGGCATGCATAATCCAAAATCGGGGACATGATGGCGCTGTGGGTTAAACTGCAGAAGCCTCTGTGCTGCAAGGTCAGAAGACCAAGCAGTCATAAGATTGAATCTACATGATGGAGTGAGCTCCCGTCGCTTGTCCCAGCTCCTGCCAACCTAGCAGTTTGAAAGCATGTAAATGTGAGTAGATAAATAGGTATCACCACGGTTGGAAGGTCACGGCGTACCATGTCTAGTCGCGTTGGCCACGTGACCACAGAAACTGTCTACGGAGAAATGTTGGCTCTATGGCTTAGAAATGGCGATGAGCACCGCATCCTAGAGCCGGACACGACTGGACTAAAATGTCAAGAGGAACCTTTACCTAATCCAAAATCATGTCTCTTTTGGAACAATGATGTGTGTGACAAAAACATAGTAATCACCTGTTGACTAGGAGAGGTACCACTTAAAGCAATATGGAGCTGGACTAAAGCCTTTGAAAGGCAATTCAGCAAGAAATGGCTGAAGGTTTAAGCTCAGACAGAAGTATGTAGAAACACAATTGTTGTTCTTGAACAGATCTAAAACATAGCCAGAATCCTGTGCAACGAGAAACTGGATTCCCCTTCTTGTTGTGCAGCATATATTCCAACTCATCTGTTCAAATAAAGGTCACAGTCTCTTTTCTTGAGCAGGTTGCATTCTTTCTGTCTCAGAAGGTGACAAAAAGAAGAGTGGAAGGGAAAAGCCTTTAAGTTCTTGGAGCATAAGAGGAATCATATGCCAGGTAGCCTTCCCTCAACAAGAGATAGTTAGCTGTCGGCATATTGTTTGAAATTGGAGCATGGGGGTGACTCATCATTAATCTTAGCAGGAGAAAAGCTCCTGATAGTACCCCTGTCTAGTCCCACAGAGATGCTTGGCCTGTTTGCAACTCCTATTGTACCCTGAACTGCTGAATCTCCAGAGGTCTGAGAACTGCATATACCCATGTTGGCCACCCTCATGTAAAATAAGCCATATGTTGTCATCAGTCACTGAATTACACTGTGTTCCTAACTGATTATAACACTTGTGTCTTCTGTTTTTCTGTATATGTGCAATCACTGTCTCCTAACTAACTTATCCAGAAACTAGTAATGAGGGGTTTACTGTCTATGATTTTCTCTATTTAGCAATCACGACAAGTAATCACTAGTAGTCTTACTGTTCATGAATCTTTCTTACGCTCCCTTTAAAGTCATTCAAGTTGTTGGTCAATGCTCCATCTTGCGGTTGCTGATTGCCCTTCTTAGTTAGGAATAGAAGACTCCTTACACTCTTCAAAGGCAACTGACACAACTGTATTTCATCTTATCCTATAAAACACAAAATCAGGTATTTGTTTGTGTGCGTCCTGTCAGTGATAGCCCAGAGAAACTCATGTTTGCTGTGAGCACCTGTCGAATCATCTTTTCCTTTCCTTCCATGAGGATAGTTTATCTTACAGCACTTCCTACAAAGACAATAGAAGAGGAAAAAAAATCTAAGTTCATGGTTGGTTTCATACCTTTCCTAGCCACTCAGAGAATCTTGCACTTCACTGCAGTTTTATGGTTTTCTCAGTATCTTTGCCCATGGCTACATTTATCATCTGAATTTACAAGATATTAATTAACTAGAAATTGAACTGGATTAATTTCCCAATCATCACCACATTTCAGACCATTATACTACTTGTCGAAGGTGTTCCGCTCAAGCAAGAGATGAGAATGTCTTTAATGAATTTTGACATTCATTCAAGACATTTGTGCCGTGAATGGATGGAAAAGCAAATTGTTTATTTTCTTACAAGGTCTCTCATGGCATAAAGAGGGAGGGAACCCCTTGGATCTGTTTTGAATCCATAAATCGTGTCAAAATATATTGTGAAAATCAAACACCTCATGATGGCAATTTTTAGAGAATATATTTTAATTATATTTCAAACTGCATTTTAATTGTTGTAAGCCGGCCAGAGAACTTTGGGTAGTGTGGGTGGCATAGAAATCAATCAATCAATCAATCAATCAATCAATCAATCAATCAATCAATCAATCAATCAATCAATCAAACAAACAAACAAACAAACAAACAAACAAACAAACACAAACAAACAAACAAACAAACAAACAAACAAACAAACAAACAAACAAATGTACAATTTATTCCCTCCATGGGGTCACGAAGAGTCGGACACGACTTAACAACTAAACAACAATGATTTATTCCAGTGAATTAGTCTTTTAATGTAGAAAATAGTCATGTTCATCAAGTCATTTCTGACATACAGTGACCCTTTTGAGGGTCTTCTGAGTAGAGAATGCTCAGAAGTGATTTACCTTTCCCTTCTTCTGGTGGCACCCGGGGAGTGTGCAGTTTGCCTAAGGCCACACAGGCTGACTCTGCTCACAGGAGTCACAGTGGGGAATGGCGTTCCCAGCCTTTGGCTCTGCAGCCAGATGCATAGTATCAATCACAGTTCTATCACTGAAGACTCAGGGAAAAAGTTATTTGAGAATGATGTTTGGTGAAAGGATTGGGAGTGATGTTATTACAGTTCATTGTGATCTTGCTGAAGGAATGGCATTGTAAATTAATTTGCTTAAAGTATATCATTGTATTTGGCAGATATATTCAATCCATTTTGTAATTCTTTCAGATAATCCACTAGGTAAAGGTAAAGGTTCCCCTCGACATTTTTAGTCAGTTGTGTTCGACTCTAGGGGGCGGTGCTCATCCCCGTTTCCAAGCCGTAGAGCCAGCGTTTGTCTGGAGACAGTTTCTGTTGTCACGTGGCCAGCGTGACTATACACGGAACGCTGTTTACCTTCCCACCGAGGTGGTCCCTATTTATCTACTCGCATTTACATGCTTTCGAACTGCTAGGTTGGCAGGAGCTGGGACAAGCAATGGGTGCTCACTCCGTCATGTGGATTCGATCTTACGACTGCTGGTCTTTTGACTCTGCAGCACACAAAGGGTTCTGTGGTTTAGCCCGCAGCACCACCACATCCCTTGATAATCCACTATTTATTCTAATTTTAGCATTGCTTTAACTTTAAAAGCTGAATTGACTCTGTAACATAGATACAAACACACACACACACACACATATGCATATATGTATATGTATGTGTATGTGTGTATATATATATATATGTATGCACACTTCATATTTAGAATAAAAATTTCTCTTCTCTCCCTCCCCTCCTTCAATCTGGAGAACCTTTGGGACATTTAAATGGATTACAACACTTCCTTCTCTGGTAGCTTTCATGTCTACTGCATTTCTTATCAGACTGGTTTTCTGGTGAGTGTGGAATTGTTTCTAGCAGATATTGTTGGTTTCTTTCAAGAACTTGAAAGGAAAAATGTTGCTGTCTCTCATATACAATGTCTCATGTAGTGTAAAGTTAAATCTTCCTTTTCTGTTTCCTTCAGATTTATTTGCATTGTCTATATTCATCTCTAAATAGATGGATGGATGCCATCATCTGAGGGAGTTGGGCACTTTCCAACATTAAAAGCAGGTGGAGGGCAGGGGAGTTTATGTTCTTACATATGCTTATTATGAAGCCCTCCAGCCATGATATCTGCTGGCCAGAAAGGGACAACAAAATCAATTTTTAAAAAGTCCTCAGATATATCTCCCAACCTAGAAGCACCTAATTCATTCCATCATTTTTCAACAGCACATTAATCATCATAATCATTGTCATTATTAAAAAAAAAACATGAGGCACAGTCAAAATCATAAAAACATTGACTGGTATATAACAGATACAAGTTTTAACCAAAAACGTAAGTATCTGTCAAATACTGTTGTATGTATGCTGTTCCTAATATTGCTGGCTTTTGTAGCTCTGATGGCGTGATTTCTGAGATTTGCAAATGCTTATAGTATTGAGTGAAACTTCCTGATATTGTTCCCAAAGCCCCAATGTCTACGGGGACCACTAATGTCTCTTTTTCTGGAGGTGAGATGTTTCCATTGCCAGGTCTCTGTACTTTGTTAGTTTTTCCAATTCTTTATTTTCAACTCTGGCATCACTTGGAATTGCAATGTCAGTGATCCGGACATTTCTTTTTTCTATTACTACTGTATCTGATGTTTTATGTTCAGGGTTTCTATTCTGTTTTGATCCCGAAATCCCACAAGATTTTGACATCCTCATTTTCTAATATCTCATCTATCTGATGTCCCCATGCGTTTTTAGAGGCTGGCAAGTTATATTTTTTTGCATAATGACTAGTGCACTAGTTTTGCCCCTCTATCATGTCTAATTTTGTCATCTGTTTGTGCAGTCTTTGAACATTTGCAGATGAGGTGTTACACAGTTTCATCTTTTTTCTTGGTAGAGTCAACATTTTCTGTTAGCACTAATTCCTTGTATTGTAGCTTTCATCATATTGGTTTGAATTGCTTGTTCTTGTGTAGCAAAAATCAAGCCTTTGGTTTCTTTCTTAAAGGTGCCCAGTTTTAGCCATGTCTATGTTGAATTATGACCATGCTTTCCATCAATATTTCTCAGGTGTTGTCCATGTAGTGGTTTATTTTTCCAGCTTTTCAAATTGTTGTTTCTTATATTGAGCTTTTCCTTCTGTTTTCAAAATATTCTAGTTTTCACTGCCTGAAATAATTATTTTTGTCTGTTTCTACTGATATAATCACGTAGGCTTCTTTTTTCCTCCTCTACTACCTGCTGTATGTGCAGCAATCCATGGCCTCCAATTAGTCATATCACCATCATCATCATCATTAGACAAAAATGAAAACATTCTACAGGATTTTTTCCATAGATTGAAAAGCTAGTGGCATGTTGGCATAATTCACATGCATAGCACACCCCACTGCAATACAGTGTCTGTCTTTCTTAAATGGGTAAATCAGTTTGGGATTTGTGAGCCAATTGTCTCCCTGTCTCTCCCCAACAGATATTATCAAATTAATTAGCATCAGACACTGTCCTACTCTCAGTAGCAATGCCAAGTGTGCAGGAATCCATTAAGCAAGTTAAAAAAAACCACCATAAACTCTTACCCAAGTTTTGATGGAATGTGCTCATTCCTTCTTACACTCACTCACTCTCTCACTCACCTGCCCTTTGTCATATTGTTAAGATACTTCCACATACAGTTCACAATGTTCTAGTATATCATTTCTTCTGTTCTCTAGGAAAAGAACTTGTAGATCTTAGAAAACTTGAAATTACTGAAAACATTAGTGTGGCATGATTTATAATAGTTACTGAAGACATAGTAAAAATGATCATTGTCCTCATTAATAATTTTTATTGGTAGGGTCTCTTGTGTACCTTGTATGTTTCAATTGTCCATTAAAGAAGTATACCAATTGGTGAAACACATTCTAAATATATTCTGGCATTATTTAGCTCAAGACTAAATACATGGCTAAATTAAATTGTTTGTTCCAACAAGGATAGACTAATTGAATCAACAAATCAATCTGACCAGATGAGCGGGATATAAATCAAATTAATAATAATAATAATAATAATAATAATAATAATAATAATAATAATAATAATAATAATAATAATAATAATAATAATAATAATAATAATAATAATAATAATAATAATAATAATAAATTGTATGCAATTATTGAGTTTAACAGTCCAGGTCATTCTACAGGTCAGTGCTAGTTGGGATAAACAATTGGATTGATATGTATTCGCGAAGGCTTTCACGGCCGGGATCTAATGGTTGTTGTGGGTTATTCGGGCTCTTTGGCCATGTTCTGAAGGTTGTTCTTCCTAACGTTTCGCCAGTCTCTGTGGCCGGCATCTTCAGAGGAGAGCACTCTGTGCTCTGGTATACTTGGTTTGGGAGTGCAGTATTCATGGCTGTGAGATTGGCTTTTGTCTTTTTCTATAGATGGGTGATTAGTGTGTCTTGTTGTGGGTGTATTGTTGTGATAAGGAAAAGAGATTATCTGTCACTGTGGTTGATGGGTGTCATTAGCTGGTCTTTTGTGTGTAGTGATCCCCTGTCCTTGTGGCTGGGTAGAGTTCGTTGACCTTTGGCACACTGTATTTTTGAGAGCTGGGAGCCAAGTTTTGTTGAGCTTCACACTTTCCTTTTTTTTGTTGAAGTTCTGCTGGTACTTGTGGCTTTCAATGGCTTCCCTGTGCAGTCTGATTGATAGTTGGAGCCCTACTGACAATTTATGTTCATGCATCAAGAACTGCATAAGACTTGGCAGCAAATTATTTATGTATTTAATTAATTTATTTTAAATATTTTAAACTCAACTTTCTCCTAAAAATGATCTGCTTTAGAAATGGGGATGGAAACCAGCAAACCGGCTGTTTTGTGCTAGTTCATTTTTCATCTGAATAGGTGTTTGTTGCTTCCCACCTTGTCTCCTCTAGTAGGTGCCCAGTCACAGACAGTGCCCAGAAAAGGCAGGGTAAGGAAGCCAGGATACCACCTCTGAATGGGCTTATATATATGTGTGTCTTATATCTATCTATCTTTATACACTTTAGCCCATATATAGTCAGAGACAGAGAGACAGAGATAGACATAGACATAGATAAAGATAGAGACAGAAATAGTGATATGAAGAACTAATCAGGATACAAACCACAAATTATTGGTAAATGGCAAGAAAGCAGCAAATGTGATTTGTAATTGAAAACAAAGTGTTTCTTTAAGAAAATTTCAGTGCCATAACTAAGTATGCAATGAATAAACACTAAAATATTCACTTTATACTGCAAACCCATTGACATGGGATCCATTAATTATCTCCATTTGATCTTTTGATGAACTCTAATTGGGTGCAGATGATATGGTAACGGCAGGAGCACTAAGGAAGAGTAGAACATTGAAATTAGGAGCTGATTAAAAGAGCCAACTTCTTTAGCCAGATATGTTGGTCTAATTGTCTGCTCACACTATCAAGAGTATGCATATATTTTTTTTTCAAGCTAGCACAGGTGCAGGAATAAGTTTGATTCTCAATCAGTGATTTTGTCTCATTTTCAAAGTAATGAGAAACAAAGTTATGTTTTACACTGCTTCTTAAGTCTGGATATTTAGGTTTAGAACTTTTTAAAAAATGAGCCCTTGAGCCTTCTAATTTGGTTGCAAATAAGGCATAATATGCTATAAGGCAGGCGGATGCAAAAGCAATGATAGCATTGGAATAAGTGCAGGCTTCAGGGTTACAACATGGCGTCATGTCTTCTCTCACTCGTGCTTCATGCCACCACAGGACTTCTGAGATACATCAACTTAGGAAAGACATGAAAGCAAGAAAGATTTCAGGTGCTCTTCTCCCTACTTATTTTAAAAGACACGTGAAAACTGTAAGTTAATAACAACAAATGTGAGAAGCAACAATAAGGAAAAAGTAATTGGTGCAATCCTGAGTCGCGAATGTATTGGCAGTACTAAGACTGGGCATGCATTGGCCCAAATGCCCTTTTGATGACTGAATCCTGTCATTGGACATTAAGAGGGCTGTTAACAGAAGGACCCATGTCCACTAGTGTGGCGTGGAGGGGGGCAGAGGACCAGTTGCCCCAGGGGACAATCTTGTTAGGGATGCAACCATTGCCCTTTCACACACACCACACTTCTTCTTGCTGCTGGGCTGGCCTAGGTGGCTCCGTCCATCCATCATCTCTCCCTCTTGATGCCACCTCCTTGCCTGCCAAGGCTGTCATTCAGGATGAGCCAGCCACTCCTTGCCCAGCACACGCATGATGCCGGGTGACAATGGAGAGTAGGCTGCCCTGTTGAGAAGGAGAGCATGCCTGTAGCCTCTGCCTGACCAAGGCTGATGGATGGGGTGCAGCTGCTCCTGCTGTTGCCGGACAGCCGGAGCCATGTGGATTTGGCTGGGAGTACCAGGGGTCCGGCCGTTGCTGTGCCTCCTTCCTGATTGCCATTAGCCTGCTGGCAGTGCTGAGTCTTGACAGCAGAGTCTTCTTGCTGGGCCAGTGATAGGAGCTGAGCATGGCCATGCAGGCACTGCAGGAGGTGGTGGCAGCAGTGTAGCAGTGGGAGCTGGAGGTGCAGCAGGTATCCCTCTGTGCCCTGGCTGGGCCAAGTGCAAGGTAGATGAGAAGGAGCCAGAAGAAGATGGGCAAAGAGGGATGAGGATGGAGAAGGAGGAGGGTGCCTCGGAGGCACTCCTACTAGGAACGGAGGGAGGAGGAGGGGCACCAGTCCATGGGTTAGGGGGTGCAATACTTGCCCCAGGTACCTGCATCTGACAAAACAACAGTTCTGCTGGCTATGGTCTCCTGGCAGAAGAACTGGAGAAGGAACAGGGTGAGGGAAGAACTGAATCATTTCAGATTAGGGATATTAACACTTTCTTTTCTCATCTCCACATGCAGAGAGATGAGAAAATGCAATATTTACCTCCTCTTAGAAAAACATGGTGAGGAATTTTCTGGTGTTCTGAACCAGCAACATTGTCAATTGCTGAGACCAAAGTCTAGTTGAAGAAGTAGTTGTTTTAACAGAAATTTGTGCACTTCGTATAATTGCGCAAAATGTTGAAATAACTAAAGAGCAGAATGACAGCTGCTTTATTTTAAAAAATTTGAAGCATTAAATAGGATGTTTGTAGCTTTCTCAACAATTAGTCAATATTTGCATCCAGTCTGTGTGCATATCTCTCTTTCTTAAGAGGAAAGCATGTTAGAGATATCTTACACAATTTACAGAAACCTTGAAAGGAGTGGATCTGAGCTTCTCGCTGTCAGCTAAAGATGGGAAATCTCATAGGACATTAAAACCTGTCACTAAAGTATCTTGTTCTGTTGAGACAGTATGAAACTGGGGAGAATAATAAATTCAACGTGCATTGTTCATATCGCTATTCCAAATGCATGGCCATTTTGGCACGTAGGATTATGATGAATACCATATTGAAACACAAGAGCAAAAAGCAGGAAAGTTATTAAAGCAATTCAAAACATCTAGCTGAAATGGTTTCCAGCATGGCTAAGATGCTAAAGCATCTTTCTAAACAGGGATCTCTCCGTTATGCAGAAAACTATGACTAAAAAGGGAACAGAATAAGCTTCCCTTTGGAGGAAGCTTCAAAGGTAAGTGCAGCTATAAAGGATATTTTCTCTGAAACCCAAACAAGTATTTTTCAGGTAATGCCAGCCCAAAATTATTGTTGCAACTTTTTTTAAAAAAAGGAATTCAAGGGTATTTGTGAGAAGAAAGTACAGAAATAATGGTGATTGGTCAATATTTCTAAAATGTTTTTTAAAAGGTTTAGCCAGAGATGGGGATGAACCGCCAAGATGGTGGTTTGTTCTGGTTTTTGGTCCATCAAAGTTTATGAACCACAAACTGTGGTTTCATTCGGCTTTTTTTTTTAAAGACAGCCCAAGGCTGTCAAAAAAAATCTGACCCCCACCCTACAGCCTGCACCTCCTTACCTTGGCAGCTGTCATCTGGGCCAATGGTCCGTGGCACCACTCAGGCAGCCTGTGCCATGTTGGCCCCTGCAACCACTATCCACCACAGCTCACTGTGATGACCTCCGCTGCTACGGCCTGCCTTAAGTGAATTCAGGCTGCCCTTTGTAAAGATGGTCGTTGCAGCTTCCCTACCTAAGAGAAGCTGCAGCTACAACCTCCAAAAAGGATTAAGGCAGGTTAAGGGAATCTCGGCTGCCCTTTGCAATGATGGCAGCTGTACCGCCCCTTCCCTGTCCCTTATGGCAGGCTGTGGCTGTGGAGGCCACTGTAGTGAGCTGTGATGGATGTTGGTGGCACTGGGTGGTGGCAGATTGTGGCAGTGGCTAAGGGAGGGAGGGGAAGGGGGTGAAGAACGGACAGAGGGAATTTATGAGCCTATCAGGAGAGGCTTTTCTCTTGGTCCCATCACCTTCACAAGTGTGTTTGGTGGGGACACAGGAGAGGACCTTACTCTGCTGCTGCTCGCAGATGCTGGAACTCCCTCCCACGGAGGTCCAGTCTTTCCTGGTTGGTGCTGACCTTGAGCTCCTTTACCTGCTGCCTCTCTGGTTGACTTCACAAAAGAGCAAAGCTAACCATTTGCCAACAGCAATTCAAACGTCATTGTAACCGATGTTTTCTCTATTTGTTAAATACTATGACATCACAAAAGTCAAACCAATAATCTGAAGTAAAAACTGAATCATATGAGACAAAATGCATCTGTAGTATGTATATATATATCTATATATATCTATATATCTTATATATATTTATATATAAAGATACACTGTTCATTAAGTTGACTATATTTTATACATACTGTCTCTGTGTATAATTTTTCCAGTTAAAATATTTTTAAATCACCCCAGCGAGCGTTTCAAGGAGTTGCCTGCAATATACTCACTTAATGAGATTTTTATTGCCACATTTAAATCATTGCCCTTTGCATTTAAAATTGAACAGCTGAATTTATGTGATTCTGGGACCATTTTTCTTCCATGCAGTTATAGCATCCTTCACTTTCCTGAATGAAAGCAGAAGAACGGGATGATCCTAGAGGATATCTCAGGGACACAGATGATCCTATAGAAGACTTGGGTTAACAATAGTGGTGTGCACTAGGACCACAATTCAAAATTTGGAAATCTATCTGTCTATATATAGCAAATTCCATCCACAGCAACTGAGTGGGGAGACAGCGGTCAGCCATGGCGAGAGGTGGGGCAGCACCAGCGGGAGTAGTTCTGTGATTGGCTCGATGTTGCTCCTATTGGATGTGTGGGCTGCAACAAGCCCAGTGAGTGGACCAGGATGTTTCTGGGGGGTGGGAATAGACCACCATGGCACCTGTGGTGCCAAGCTTCATATTCATATCCCCAGAATATGAACACAAAGCTCCCAAGTCTAGTGTCAACCAAGCCCTGGTTAAGGATGGCAGTCTCCCCACCAATGACCTGTGTTGCATTCTCAAGGCTTTGGAGGACATGGACCACTTGACCCATGAGGTCCCATTCCTCTCTGTGCAGAAGAGCAGCCACACCAATGGAAGTCTTCAGTGCCTAATTTGCTCTTCTAGCACTCTTTGAAGCAGCTAGAAAGTGGAGTTCCATCATGTTGCCACATCCTGAATTTGACGGTGTGCTGTCAATTCCACTTTTTCTTGTCTCTGTTTCAATAGCTCACTAATCACAGACCCTGTGGTGAAAATGCCCTCCCATCTTTTTGGCCCATTCTATTCCCAGCAAAGCACCCTGAACTTCTAGATTGACAATGTGCCGTACACCACGGCCCTTTCACCTTCTCAGCCTGCAGTGCTGCCACCATGTTTCCCCCATTGTCTATGACAAACAGACCTTGCCTTTCTGTAGCTAGACTCCAGTGCTGCAGCATGTCTCCCAGAGCCTCTGGGATGTTGTGAGCTGTGCCCTCCATTACATCCACATTCAACAGGGCCCACCTGTGTCCTGCCCTTGTGTCTTGCCCTATCCCTCATGCCTACACCTCCCACCAGTGTCCTGTCAGGAGAGATAATCATGTTGTGCACCTTGGTTGCTTCAGATGTCACTTGTAAAATTTACCACCAGTTGCCTGATACCCCAATAGAAATCTGTCACCACATTGTGGCTAAGGGTAGTTCATTATGGTAATTGGTAATGAGGTGCCAGTTCTGCCACAAACTTACAGAAACCAAGGTTCTTCACCAGAGAGAATGGCTGGTCATCCAGAGCTACCACCTCTCCTAGATGATGAGTAATTGTAGTGTATTTGCACTCATAGAAGGCCTTTTTCTGCACCCCTCCAAGCTCCTCCATCGTACCTGGAAATTAATCTTGAGATGTGGCTCTGGCTTTTGCTATTTCCCACTTATTGCCATTTTCCCATTTACCTCTATGCTTCCTTGGGCTGGTACCATGTGGGTATACGCGCCATAACCTACATGCTTGTGGTCACGTACTCATGTTGTATTAATGTTCTATTACTTTATGTACCATGTTGATGTCACATTGATGTCCTCTCCACACTTGAGCACCTTCTCACAGTGCATACAGTCAGCCATGTGAGCGTCTGTTGCCCATGGTTGAAAATGCTTCCCTGTTCTTGATGTCTTGGGAGCTCCGGTTTTTGACTGCATGTTCGTAGCAGGGATTGCTGACTTGTCATCACTACCAGTTCTAGCAACTGGTGGGGAAAGTGCAGCTGGAGGGGCAGGGGTGATTTCAGTGCCACATGCTTCTGAAATAATGCCTTCAGTCTCCTCTTCCCCCCTATGTCAGATATGCAACCACAATGCTGTTTTGCACACAAGAGATTGACTGGGAATGGGGACTGAAGCTGCTGCAGCGGGTGCAGGCAGTGTTCCTGAAGCATTCACCAAGTGCCTATTTTTCTATCACACTCACATTTCATAGTGAGTGTAGACTCTACTCAAAGAAGAACAGTATCTGATTCTTCTACAGCAGAACACAATCCTGTCCAATGAAATCCACACATATATGCACAGAGATACAAAACTTTAACTTGATCTCTGTCTATATATTTAGCAAAGTCTTATTTTCCTGTCTGACATACTCCAAAAGGGCCTAAACTTAATATAATATTTCCAAGTTGATTTACAATGTATTAATCTATGAATCTACTAATCCTAAATATTGTTCTTAACTATATTAAATAAACAACATGCAGTGAGATAGGGAGAATGTAAATGTAAGTTGGGGGCTTAGAAAAGGACACAGAGAAAACTGCTGCACTGCAGGCCTGCATAATAAAATATCCAAAGAACAAATACTGAGGGAATTTATAAGGAGCTATCTTCTTCTTTCAACTAGAAAGAACCAAAGTGTGAAAAAATACCCTCTGGTGTCTGTGCCTAGTTGTAGATTTCACTAGTGCAGACATACATCATGTACAGGTTTTGCTCTCTTTACAATCCCTTTCTTTTGAAAATGCATGGCAACCCCAATCAGGAGACACTGAATTTTCTGCTCCCCACCCACCCCTGGTGCCACAGCGATTTGAAGTTTCATTTCTTAAGAAATCATTCTAGGATGCCTTAGGATTCAGTTTTACTTCTTCCTCTACCAAACAGAAACCTAGCTTTCTAATCTATAGGAGTAAATGAGACTCCAAATATTATGAATTATTATTGCAGCTATTTGGAATTATTTGATTTGGATTCAGATATCTTCAGAAATATTTGAACATGGCATCATTTGGTGAATTCTGAATATTTCTAAATCTGACTGCACATCTCTAGTTTACAATCAATAAGCATGAATAAATTACCCATCTAAAACATTGGCTATTGCAGGTGAGGTAGGATCTGATGTCTGTCTCATCAGTAGCATTCCACATATTCTTTGATAAAAGCCCCGGACTTTAATAAATGCAAGTACTTTTAAGGATTAGAAGAATCAGAGAGAGTATCTATATCTCTTTGAAAAATAAACCAGTTCTATGCTTGCTGTGTGTTTCACTGCCTTGTTTGTTAAAAAGAAATGAAACACATTTTTGCATACTCTTTGTGAAGGCAAGAAATCTCACATGCTGAAAATCCCTTAGCACTTGTCAAGGGGTCTCATCAAACTGAGGCAACTTTGATGAGGAATTTTTTTTTTCCTTCTGTCTCTTAAGTGGCAATGAGGATAGTATGCCCCTTCTCTTGTGTAGAATACACATGCTAAAACAACAACAACAACATAGGGTTGATTACACTGATCCATTGAGTCCTTAAAATGTTGTTTATTTTCTCTCTTAAGAAAATATAAGTCTCACATTAAGGTGAAATAAGGCATCTGAGGTTGTAAAACTACTCATAATAACTGCATTTGGATATGCCTCATTAGATAATTTATGAATCCCTAAACCTATTTACGACTGCTATCAGCAGTAATTCATCTGATTCGCTTCAGCAAGAACTTATTATATTTGCTCAAGCTTGTTACCAAACTTTCTTTCCTCATTTCTTTTCTCTTTAAGTAAAGAGTTTGTTCTCTAAGAAGGAAGCTGGACAATTACATGTTTTTAACCATCAACTTTTTTTAAAAAAAAAAGTTTCTGATTCAATCACTTAAGAGGCATTATATTAAATCTGAGTTGCTTCAGTGACCTCTTTCTTTATTGCACACATTTTATGGTTCAAGTTCTTGACATTTCCCCCCTCCCATTATGCACATTTTCTTTATCAGGATGTGGAATTGTGGGTTTTAAAAGCCACAACTTACACAACCCCTTGGTCTCTGCTACAGAGCTCAAGTACACTCATGGGACGTATGGAAGTAAAACTCTCTCCCAGAAAATCTGAGGTACCTGTTAGGTGGTATTGAACTGCTGTAACCTAGCTAGAGTAGACACATTATGCAACCAATTACTTGGTAGAAGTAACTCTCCAAGATCTGGTAGAGAAAGTCTAGAATGTGTCAACATGCCATTCTCGAAACCAGTTAATCTTTCCTTATAGGTCTAATCCTCTCCCCCTGCTTTGTCCTTTGCTCTACATTGTCTCTGGCTGTCAAGAAAATGCTGACCTAACCACTTGGCTTTTGTGACTCCCTGTGTGGTCCTGACCCACCATTCGAGACACGCAGACCTAAAGGAAGAAAACCCATTAACTCCGCCGAGCCACCAAATGCCCCTGACAGCCATTTTCTTTAATACACATTTTCCTAAGTAAATGGAAAAAACTATCAGAGTGATAAAAAGAGTCCCTGGAGATGGTAATGGCATTAAAGACTGGGAAACACACACACGCAACTGCTCTGTCAACAGTATCCAAGCCAGGGCCCGGGGGGTGGGGGGGTGTCAGACGTGGCGTGTGTGAAATGCAAATAGTGAGAAATTTGCCCTCTCTGATTCCCACCCCCACAACCCACACCTTCCATAGCTGAGCATAATATGAATGAGGAGAGCAAGGCAGGCAGTCTATATGCATGAATATATATACAGTGAAGACAGAAGAGTCACTTTATAGGTGCTGAGGATTTCACTTTTCCTCCACTATTTCACTTTCAAGGAATATTGTAAAGGATATTTCTGAAAAGATATTGCCAGGCTGACCGGACTGTGATGGTGGCTGTGACAATGGTGATGATTTTCAATTTAGTACATACTTTCTTCTTCTGGACAAGCCTCAACCTGCCATTCGATGTTATCATGAAGAACAGGGTGTTTTTTTTTTAAAAAAAAAAACCAACAACAACAAAACCAAAAGCTATGAAAACAATGTATCTATAAAGCAGGTGCTTGTTGTTATATTTTCCCATCAAAATGTGTCCCACTTGGCTTTTATTTATCAGAAGTAGCTCCAAGCCAAGAAATTTATAGACTGAAACGTTTTGGTTCTATGGTTCTAACTGCCTTCATAGTATCCGCATCCCCACCCCAATGCTGTCTATGTAGGCGATAACTTAGTATGTTCATCGTCCTAAATTTTACAATTAAGTTGAAGAAAGCTGGGAGTTTCTTTGTAGACATCATCATCTTCATCATCATCTTTGAACTGAAGAGCTGGAAGGGACCCTATGGATCACTGAAACTGAAAAACACAACTTCTTTCTTATACCCCCAGCCCTCAGATATAATGTATCCTGCCGCTCCTATGTCGTAAGGTTAAAGATCCTTTGATCTTGAGGAAAGCAACGCTTTTGAATTTCAGTGCAAACCAAACTGATCTAGATCTTCTAGTCTAATGTACAAATCTGGACTCTTCTTATCTCAACACAGCGGTTGGTTATAAAGAAACACTTAAATAATAAATAAAAATGCATATGTTTAAATATGCGTTCCAAACTCTGTGCTGTTATAGTCTATAATCAGAAATATGCATGAGATAAGAGTCACTGGAGTTTTACAGTGGTACGTCGACTTACAAACTTAATCCATATTGGAATTAAGTTTGCACGTCGAAAAGTTTGCAAGTCAAGTCAAACTTCCCCATTGGAATGCATTGAAAACCATTTAACCCGCATCTGCTGTTTTCTGTTCATACAATGAGGTGCTGTTTGTAGGTAGAGGCATTAGTAGGTAGAGGCATTAGTTCCCATAGGAACTAATGTACTCTACCACTAGGGGGTGAAGTTTTAATTTGTTTCTTCTTTTGACCTAAGGTGAAATTAGGTCAAAAAAAAAAAAAAAAGGGCAGGAAAGATTTTTTTTCCTTTTTTCAGTTCGTAAATCAAGGCTCTGTTTGCCGGTCGAAGCTACTTTTTGTGAACGGAGCCATTCGTAACTCAAATCGTTCACAACTAGGGACGTTCTTAAGTCGAGGTACTACTGTATTTACAGCCTTCCATACTGCCTGCAGTTTGAGTGATTGTAGGGACTTTTCTGGACTGGGGTGATTGTCTATCCAGCACTCATAAATCCCACCAGCCTCTGAAATTCAAAAAGAGCCCTGCCTCTCTATTGAGTGTTCTTCCCTTCTCTGCCAGTTGGTGGCAGTTGTTGACCTGTTTGGCTGATTGCAGGCACATATGCAGTAAATAAAGCGTTATGCACAAATTATGTTTTAAAGCTAATGTAAGTAAAGAAATATTTTTAATTATTTAACCTACAAATATCTCAGAGCAAGTTATTGAGACTTTAAATGCCAGTTAATGAGAAGGTGGTAGACTCTGGGGAACATGTAGCTATTCTCCTCTGTGAATCTCTTGAACAGTAAAAAGAGAATTTTCCCTATAATTCAAAACTCTGCAATAAGAGTCATTGTAGTTCACAGCATCCCCTTTTTCAACATTTCGTTTTGTGCTTCTTAGCTTGGTGCCATTCTAGTTGACAGCAGGGCACATTGTAAGTTTCCCAGCCATTGCCTCACCTTTACTTCCTGTCAAGATGCTCACTTCTCCTAGACCCTTAAGACATGTGCTACCTGTTGCCTACAGTATGTGGGGAAACAAATCTTTCCTTGCTTCATCTTTGCATGGGAGGATGACAAATTGCCACATTTCCTCCCCCTTGCTGATGAGGGTGGTGAGGGGTTTCATGGTGTTCTTGATAAAGATCTCACATTGACAACAACATTTTCCAAAAACAACAACACTGCTCATTTGTGTGAAATTGGCCAAAGCTATGGCAATTGATGTTCTAAGAATTCAAAGCACTCAATGGGTTGTTTGTATCTTTCTTAACAAACACCTAGCATTTATGTGTTTTCTGTGCACACATGTGTTTTGCTTCTCCCTTTCTACAAGTTACAGAGATGTGGGAGTTCTTTGTCTAATTCTTGGCTGGAAGTGAGGAACCTCAGAAGATCTTAAGGTTCCTCATCGAGATGCCTTATCCTTTTGAGACGGCCTAAATCAATGAGAACAAGAAATTTAGCAAGCTCTTTTTGCCATCCCTGCCTCCATGTGAGAATAACCGACATGCTAGTTCGATTAAGAGGAGCAGGGCCACTGTATGTGAGACGTTGTAGGCCTTGTTCCTTCATTGATTTATTGCATGATATTAAACTGCAGTTCAGGGTCATTTTTATTCTACTGACTCTGTTTAAGGATTCATTGCTCAGCTCTTTTAAATCCCATTGTGTAGAAACTTGGCACACAGCTTATCCATCTCATTGTCCTTTTGCTATCTTCTGCAACAGAGGTTGAAAAATCTTGGCCTTTTCTTTTCTAGATAATTTTTAAGTGGTGGAGTTTTAGTATTGAAATACACTGCCTTTTTCCCCAAAACAAAAATATCACAGAGTTTACCTTGGAAACATTCATGTGCAGGTACTTGCAACCAGCTGCCAAATATGAGTAGAGTTTAGGCTGAAGCTAATAGTTCAGTGCCCTGAAAACGTCAGATTTTATTACTTCTGGGGGAAGCTGGGCTACAGCCCTATACAAACTGACTTGGGGATAAAACTCATTCGATCAAAGGGTATTTGCTTTCCTATAGACATCCGGGTGAGTGGGGTGCTGCCCCAACTTATCCTTAGGCTTCTGTCATTCTGTCCACAACAGTCTACCTCCTTGCAAGGAGCAGAAGCTCTGTGTCTTTCTCTGTGTGAATACTTCCTCTCCTGCCTGCCTGCCTGCTTGCTTATATGATAATAGGTGTGTGTATGTGCAGAGAAAGCAGGCCCAGCTCTCTGAAGGGAAGCTGGGATACTGTCTCTAAAGACCAGGTAGGGTGGCAACAGAGGCAATGGGAAGGGGGTGGGAGAGTGGCAGAGGAAGTTGGAGGTATTAGGTTCTCCTCCCCCTGGAAAAAAAACAAACAGCAATCCAGATCAGTTTCCCAAGGTTTATGGCTGGTTCATGGTTTGTGTGTAGTCACATACCATCTCAATTTATCATTTTATTTTCTGGTTTGTGCCCCTCTCTAAATTGTACTATTATTGGTTGTTGTGGGTTTTTCAGGCTCTTTGGCGGTGTTCTGAAGGTTGTTCTTCCTAACGTTTCGCCAATCTCTGTGGCTGGCATCTTCAGAGGACAGCACTCTGTGCTCTGGTGTAGTTGGCTAGGGAGCGCAGCATTGTACTATTATTCTTTGCAACTAAGCAGAATGGTGCTCGGACAGTGGTGGTGAAATCTCAGAATCCAAATGAAAGCAGAGAAGAATTTGTCTCAGAGCCACATTGCTGTTGCTGCTGGTGATGATGCCCTTCTTGTTCCTCCAGCAATGCTGGCATATGGATATAGAACATTAGGTGAGTGTAGCCCTAAAAGTTGTTCTTGGTGGTGGTGGAGGTGAGTGGATTGATTCTTTATAATGGGTGAGCAACCAAACATTGCAAAAATGTTAAATGATCAGGCCATATTACTCCAGAGGGATATAGTTTATAGACCGGACAAGCGAAATGGGAGCTGGTTCCCATGGTCTTGCTGCAACAGACCTCGCCATCGCTCCATTTCCTCTAGTGCAGGCAAAAAGATCACTACTTCAACTTTCCTAGACATAGTGGATCCGAAAGGTAGCAACTGGACTCACTCATTACATGTCTTCTACTGAAGATGCCACATGAGATATTTGTGGATAAATAGATTTTGGCTTAAGTCCTACTGTTATACACAGCTACAGTAGAATCAACTGTTGAATGATGAGTCAACGCTTATGTAAATCCCATTGATTCAACAGCATTACTCTCATTGGTAAATACAGGATTACTGTTTATGCTGCAGCAGACTAACTTGGCTAGACACACCACAGTGAGATCTTCAAATAAGATAGATTTCCAAGTCAAAAAAAATAATTAAGCCTTTCTTGCTGAGAAGGAAGGCAAGAGGTGAGAAACACGAGGGACCCGTATTTTGGAAATGTTGTGCATTTTGATGGCAGTTCATGAATAACGGTGTAAAAAAAGTAGTCTGACATGGGGAGGTCAGAGCCATGGCTCCAGGCTATATAGTTCAGCATGGCTTCCATGTACCTTAATCATGGTTTAGCACGGACGGAAAGGGAAGAACTGCTGGGTCAGTCGGAAGTATCAGGGGCCGACAGACTTTGATAGAGGTCATGGAAAGTCATTGTTCCTGTTACATTTGTGACTTTGAAGACAAATTTAGGTCCCCGTTGATGAATTTTCTGATCTGGCCAGTTGTCCATTGGAAAGAAGAAGAAGAAAAAACAGGCAGAGATACCTAAAAACTCATTTCACAGGTGACTAACCAACTATAAGACAGCATTAACTTTTCATTCTCCTGTGGTTTAGACACTTCTTTGTCAGTCTTTGAGCTTTGCCAATTATTTTTTAACCTGTTTTAAGCTCCCGTATTGATTCTTTTTACCTTCACGTTGACAGCTTATTTTTTCAGGGTGCAGAAATGTGCTGATACGAAGGCAATGCATTTATATTGCGTATGTTTCTAATTCATAAATGGCAATATTAGTTCCAAAGGAACATACAGATATAATCCATGCTTATGGTATATATACTTAATATGTGGTAAGCAACATACCCTCTAATTACCAGCCCCACTGGGCAGGGCTCTGCCTGTCTCACGCGTGATTTCGCCCCTGCGTGAATGTGTGACTCTGCCCCCTTGCACGAGGGGGGGGGAGACCATCATGACCAGAACCAAAGCAAAGCAAAGGAGCTGAAAAGGATCTCTGTGTGGAGCAGGAAGAAAGTTGCACAGAGGGAGGCGGAGTTATGTTCACATGCACATGTGCACATCTTAGAGGAAACCTTGGTGGTAAGTCATAAGCAATTCATCTACCTCCATAAAACTAGATGAAAATTGGGGAGGGGGGGAGAGAAAGATACCATCATGTCCATAAGTAAATGTAACCACTTTGTTCTGACCAATATTGAATCAGGAATTCTCACTTTGTTCATCTTTATAAAATAATCAAAAATGCACTCCCACTCCACTTTTCATGAGAAAGCAAGATTTTCCTATTGATACATTTTTTCTCAGACAGTTCCTTGTCACTTCCTTGCCACTGCAAAATATATGCAGTGGTTGCTATCCTGTTGCTATCCTATTGTTTTTTTCCACCAGCAGGATACAATTGGTGTAAATCTCACTGGTGAATCCAGCAAGTTAAGAAGTTAGTGTAGGCATTTGCTGTTGCATACTGAGTTGCAAAACACAGTGCACAACAGCAGATGCCTATGCTAACTTCTTATTGTGTGTCAGAAATCACAAGATTTAGAATCAGAGAATCAGAGAATAATGGAGTTGGAAGGGGCCTGTAAGTTCATCGAGTCCAATCCCCTGTGCAATGCAGGAATCCAAATCTAAGCAGATCTGACCGATTGTTGCCCAATTTCCTCTTGAATTCCACCAGCGTTGGAACACTCTCCATCTCCCAAGGTAATTCATTCTATTGTTGTACTCCTCTAACAGTTAAAAAGTTTTTCCAGATATTCAGCCAACATCTGGCTTGGGTTCTACATGTCCTGCACTGTAGGATGATTGAGAACAGATTCTGCCCCTCCTTTGTATTACTCCCTTTACACTAGTTGCATTACAATGTTGGGCATAACTACTAAGATTTTGGCCATCATCAGGAATAGTTTATTTATTTATTTATTTATTTATTTATTTATTTATTTATTTATTTATTTATTTATTTGATTTATACCCCGCCCATCTGGTCTAAAAGACCACTCTAGTTGTTGTTGTACTCCTGCAAGAACTAACAAATGTAACACTCCTGTTTTGATTATTTTTTCCCCATGATCAATGGTCCTGTCCTTTAGCTCAGTGGTCCCCAACCTTGGGCCTCCAGATGTTCTTGGACTACATCTCCCAGAAGCCTTCACCACCACTCTGCTGGCCAGGATTTCTGGGAGTTGAAGTCCAAGAACATCTGGAGGCCCAAGGTTGGGGACCACTGCTTTAGCTGCATTGAAGCAAAAATATACATATTTTTTAATGTCATAGATCCACACCCAGATTTCACATAAGGGCTGGTGAATCCTCAACAAGTTATTTTGTTGGGCTGAGCTAGCTTGTCTTGGCTGACATTCCAAAGTATTATTAGATGGCAAGAACCTGATCCTTCCATTGTTTCTTTTCCCCCAAAGAATAATACAAAATAAAAATCCTTGAAGCGGTACTGGGGGAACTTTGGAGGGAATGGGAGATCCGGGATATGTAATTACCCTTCCTCCCTGGAGCATCTAGTTCATTAAGGGAATTGGGAGAAAACAACAATTGTGGGCTTTTCCATTGGACCTTTAAAAAAGGCAAGATATTTCTTTGCCAGGTTAATTGATAAAAAGAGGTCTGCATTTGTGCGGCCCTGAATTTTTCAGCTAAAATGAAGTTCAAAATTGGCATCAGGAAAGTACTAGGAGAATTTCAAGAGAAACAAAACTAATTTGACACAACTGCCAAATACCTCTGTAGACCTCATGCCTCTGTAGGTTAAAATTAAATTTCATGGAAGTAAATTCAAAATGAATAGATGATCCGTCTTCAGGCAAAATATTCTAAGGAATTTTGAGTTCCTATCAAGTAAAAGAACCCTTCTGTTTACACAAAAACACTCCTTGGTATAAGCTAAGAAGCTTCTGAATAGAAGACAGCCATGAAGCTACTTTTATTGCACAGCTTGAGGACCTACACATCAGGAGAATCTATCTTTTGACAACCTTTAAGTGAGTAATAGTAGGATAATGCTCTAGAGCATTATGTTCCTCTGCTCACTTATGGAAGGCTTCAGCGTGTCATTACATTTTTTTCCCATAAAATGAACTTTCCAAGATCTGTTTTCTAATGAATACTTTGGCCACAGCATTTTACACTAAGATATGGGATTACCAAGATTTCACCTCAGATCATCATATTAGGAAGATGTTAGAAGGGTGGTCTAAGGGGAAAGTGAGAATATCTGACACTAGAACTCCCATAACACCCGCCGTGCTGGAAAAGCTTAACCAACACTGGGATAACATACTGTATGTTTGAACATTTATGAGGCAGGCTTAAGTAACATTCTTTGGAGCCCTTAGAATAAGTGAGGCAGTTGCCATAAGCAAATCAGATATATCACCGTCGGCTCTACAAAGACAAGACATCCTTCTTGAGAATAACACCCTCTTCATTCACAAAGGTTGACCAGAGGGGGAAAAGAGTGTATATTGCACTAGACAGGTGTTCTATAAACAGCATATGCCCCATCCTGGCCACTGTAGCATACAGTATTTGACTTTCAGGGGTCAATACCCAGGTTATTTCTTTGACCAAATACCAATTTTGGAAACTGACTGACAAGGGGCTACAACAGTCTGGTGTAGTGGGGCTACGCTTTGGCACAAATTCATTCAGGATAGGAGCAGCCTCGACAACTGTTGCACTTGATTATGGTTCTGAGGACATTAAAAGGTTAGGATGCTGGAATTCTGGCTGTTACAGGCATTATGTTCTCCCTTCAGTTTAGCTTCCTTGCTGGCCTTATTTCTTTTGTTGCAGGTTCCAAAGCAGAGACTCCGCATCTTGATTGTTGGTCATAGTTTTGTCTTCTGGGCAGCACGCCATGCTGTGAAATCATCGTGGGGCAGCAATTTAAGGCCTTGGGGCCACAGCCCAACTGGAGTGGTTTTTGCAAGAGGGGTATGCTGTGGGATGTGTTCCTACAAGCAGTGCCTCATGGTCCTCATAGCTATCCCCCCTGATGTGTTGGTTGGTCATCTCAGTGGCAACGACTTAGCTAAGCATAGCGGAAAGACGTTAGTAATAGAGATTATACATGGGGACGTGGTGGCGCTGTAGGCTAAACCGCAGAAGCCTGTGCTGCAGGGTCAGAAGACCAAGCAGTTGTAAGATCGAATCCATGCGACAGAGTGAACACCCATCGCTTGTCCCAGCTCCCGCCAACCTAGCGGTTCGAAAGCATGCAAATGCAAGTAGATAAATAGGGACCACCTCGGTGGGAAGGTAACAGCGTTCCGTGTCTAAGTTGCACTGGCCATGTGACCACGGAAGATTGTCTTCAGACAAAATGCTTGCTCTATGGTTTGGAAACGGGGATGAGCACCGCCCCCTAGAGTCGAACACGACTGGACAAAAATTGTCAAGGGGAACCTTTACCTTTACCTTTACCGAGCACCCTTCAATGATCATTCTGTGGTCCACAATAATCCTTAGAGTGAAGTGGCGGGCAGATTGCCCACCGCAGTGTATTAATACAGACAGCAGAAGCATTAACCGGGAAGTTTGCCGTGCTGTTGAAAGGGGTATAGGTACAATTATTGGGCACCATGACATTCGCTTGAATAGGCCAGAGCTTTACAGGCACAATGGAGTACATCTTTTAAACCAGCGATTGGAGTTATTCATTCAGGATATTCAGAGGGGCCTGTGTGTAGTTATTAATAGTATGGCTGGGCAAGGGATTTAGTCATGCTAGTCCCTTTCCTGTGGTGGGTAGCGCGGAAGGAAGTTGGATCAGTGAGTCCAAGTAAGAGCACAGAAAGGTTGACCTGACCTTCCAGTGCTGAGGATCGTGAGATTACAGCATGCGGGGGGGGGAGTATGCGCTGGGACCTTGCATGGACCAAGGGCCACCAAATGTCATGGGGACTTGAGTCCTGGGTGAGGTCAGTGCCAAGCCGGCTGGGGTTGCCCTGTCTGGGGACCGTGCAGGCTCGGGGCAGAGGACTTGCCCGTATTAGCAAAAGGTCCAGTGAGACCCAGTTATTCCTTTCCACACTACAGCAGTCCCCTCTTCTTTGTTATAGTTTAATAAAATGTGGCTCTGGTTTCACCCAACTATCTTGTCTCGCGTCATTATTCCGGATGGTGTGGCAATGGCTGCTTCACCGGCGAGATCTCTTTGCCATGCAGGATCTCTTTGCCGCACCCTCTGGAGTAGTAGTTGTTGTTTAGTCGTTAAGTTGTATCTGACTCTTCGTGACCCCATGGACCAGAGCACGCCAGGCCCCCCTGTCTTCCACTGCCTCCCAGAGTTGGGTCAAATTCATGTTGGTTGCTTCGCAGACACTGTCCAACCATCTCATCCTCTGCCGTCCCCTTCTCCTCTTGCCTTCACACTTTCCTAACATCAAGGTCTTTTCCAGGGAGTCTTCTCTTCTCATGAGATGGCCAAAGGATTGGAGCCTCATCTTCAGGATCTGTCCTTCCAGGGAGCACTCAGGGTTGATTTCTTTTAGAATTGATAGGTTTGTTCTCCTTGCAGTCCAGGGGACTCTCAAGAGTAGAGCTACCAGTCATTCAGGCTAGGGAAAGCCAATTCTGCTCAGATAGCTCTGGTTATTCGGCATCTATTATTTACTTTCCAGAAGACTTCCAGTCATCAAGTCAGGGATCAGAAAGGAGGACTTGGGACTTTAAATTATTTCTTGGAGCACACAGAGAAAATAATTGACAGTGACAGCCCAACCACCAGGTCACTGGGGCAGTGTACCTCTTGGGGCATATAATTCATAAGCTGCATGGACTGTCTCTCTCAGCTAAAAAGGGCACAAGGTGGCTGAAGCCCATGGAGAGAACTTGCACAGCGATCGCCAGCAACCTTCCCCAAGTGCTCTTTGTTACAGAGTAATGAGAATAGATGGCTCCAGGGCAGGGCATCACAACAGCATATAAGCAAGACTAGGAGGACATAAAAGTAGTCTGGGTAGAAGTGGTTTTCATAGCAATGACTGAGAAATCACTCTCCTTCAGTCTCCATGTTCTCCTTCTAATGAATGCTATGTGCCACTTTCTAACTATCTGCCATGGCTTATTCACCTGGGACATTTCACTATGATAATTATAACTCCAAAATAACTCCAGTGTTTCTCTTATTCTCCCATTGCCCGTCCGCCAACTTACTCTAAATGAAAAATATAATTTAAAAATTTCTGCAAACCATATGAGCCCTTTGATGAGTCCTTCTCATTTAATGATTTTTTTGGTCTGTTAACAGAGTGATTAGTGGAATGTAACACACAAAAGACTGAGGATCACTGGTATAGAATCCTGTTAGGATTATATATAGTCATAGCTCTGTCCCAGAGAATAAATCCACCTCCCCTTCTCACACACAAGGGAGAAATTCTAGTAGGTCTGTAGTATCTTCCAGGCTGGAATCTCGCTAGGTCCTCAGGCCAGGGAGGAGGGAAGAAGAGATATTCCTCATTGCATGGCAGTCACACAACTTGGCACACAACAAGTGTCAATTCCTTAACTAGCAGCCATTTGCCGCTGTAATTGACACCATTGCATTTATGATGGCTTAGGTTAAATATGGGATTGTGGCTACCAAGATTATAACTATCATTCCATATTGATTTAACACATGATGATGGCAAACAAATATTAAGCTGCGGTCCATCACTTTTCCCCTTAGACATTTAAAAAACAGAGACACGGAAAACCATCAGGCAGCCTGCATTTAATTACAGCTGTACTTCTGTTTCCTTTTACATGCATAAGATTAAGATGCAAATTATTGAAGAGTATTTTAAATGTATAATAGTATAGTAATGGTGTGCCATCAAGTCAATTGAGATGCCTGTTCTACCCCTCTCTTATATATTGAAGTAAAAACTCATTTTGTCCTGTCACTCAGCCATTTAGGTAACAGTCTTTTTATATAATAATAACTGTGTGTCATCAAGTCAGTTCTAACTTACAGCTGCCCTTTTAAGATAAAGACTACTCCAGAGTGGATTGACCATTCCCTTCTTCTGGGGGCATCCTTGGACTATGCAGCTTGACCAAGGTCACACAGGCTGGCTCTTGTGGGATGCACAGTGGGGACCTGATCTCCCATCATCCACCTCCACAGCCAGATAACTAACTCTTTTATCCTGTATGTTATACTTCCGTACTCTGCTGTTTCCGAATTTTAACCTCAGTGGGACAGTGATGGTGGTGGTGGTGATGACGAAGAAAAAACATATTGTATTCTTTCATCATAATATAATAATAATCTCATTTGCGGTGAACTTTTCCAAGATTTTCTGGGCACAGAGTACTCAGAAATGATTTAACATTCCCTTCTGCTGGAGGCACCCTGGGATTGTATAGCTTGCCCACAGCTGCACTGGCTGACTCTTCTCGTGGGGTGGCATAGTGCAGAATTCTCAGCTTCTCCACCACCAGATATACATGTACCAAGATTCTCCCAGCATTCCCCATGTAGTTTTAATTTATTTGCAAAGATTTCCAGGTTAAAATAAAATGAGCACACTTATTTCAGATCAGCATACAATAAATCATTTTGAACAGCCAATATAAGGAATCAAATACCACATTTGCCGGCACTCAAGGCAACCGTTCGTATAAGACGACCCCCCCAACAGGAGGAGGAGGAGGAAGAGGAGAAACGGGCAGGTGGCGGGCGAGCGAGCGCACAGCTGGCTCAGTGGCGCAGGGCAGCGGGCAGCCCGGCGGCGGTTCAGGCATGGCAGCGAGAGGGTGAGGAAGAACAGAAGAGGCTGAGCGGGCGGCGGGAGGAGGAGGAGGAAGAAGAAGAGGGAAATGGGCGGGTGGTGGGCAAGCGAGTGCACGGCTGGCTCAGCGGTGCAGGACAGCGGGCAGCCCGGCGGCGGGCTCTGGCCACTCAGGCATGGCAGGCTGTGCTTCCCTCCCTCCATCCAGACCGCCTGCCTGCCTGCCTGCCTGCCTGCCTGCCTGCCTGCCTGCCTGCCTGCCCACCTACCTTTCTCCCCGGCCAGCGCGGCCCCACGTCATTCAGTGCACCTGGCGTACAAGACAACCCCCCCCACTTGGAGGCATGTTTTTTGGGCCCAAAAAGTCATCTTGTACGCCGGCAAATACGGTATAAGGAATCAAACCTAAGAGTCGGTTAAAAGTTTTCCCATCTCAAATGTTCCAATGGATTTCACTTGTTGTAGTTTAGCAAAAAAATTCAAAACAATATTTGTTTCAAAAGAAAACTTTCATGCTATTGGTTCTGCAAAAACTGAGCACACATAATATGTTTTAACAGAATAGCTATTTATACATAAGCAGAGACAGTATCAAGATACCTTCTTTGCATTTGTATCTGTACTTTTCAGGGAGCAGATCTTTGTGTATCATTAGACAATAATCATTAACTCCGAAGACCTTTTCTTCATTTTTCTCAGTCTGAAATGACAGGATCCGATCACTGCAAGAACATAACATGCATGATTGTTTTGTGCTTATAAATTATATTTCTTTAAATGTTTTGTTTGTTTAAACTGGAAGGACTGAATTTCTGTTCATAGTGCATAAGTGAGAAATAATGTGAAATCAACATGTAGAAAAGAGGATTATTCTACTTTCTTTAAAAAATGCTTTATCTGCCAGGACACTGTTTGAAAGAGAAGGGGAAATCTAATCTTTACACAATTTCTAAACCCACTAAGAAAATAATGCAATTGCCAAGAAAGTAATCAGACATGCTTCTTTTAATGGAACACATTTTTGTGCTGCTTTATGTTTGAGAATACATTTAATATGGCAAACATATTGTATGTGTTTTTTAATAATTGTGCAGAAACTGGGGGCAATATTTTTCAAAAAAAATTGTAGTATCTATAAAGGGGCATCCTAAAGCAATAAATACTACACAAATATTGGACCGAATTGTATTAGTTAGGTAGGTGTAAGTGCAATGGTATAAATCTCAGCAATGAATTGCTGCTTATATCCCTTGTCACACACCACTTCACAAGACTGACACAAGAGGTGGGATATAAGCAACAATTTGTCAACTAGCAGCAATTTGGTGCTGTAATTTATGCCGCTGCACTTACAGCAGTGCAGCTATTCAATATGACTCTGGCCAATGGAATTTCACAATGAAAGTTAAAATAATGAAGCTACTACACTTTGATTGATCTCATTTTGTCCCACTGTTGGGACAATTAAGCTTGATGTGTTTTCTTGCGATGACATGACCTACAGGTGAAGTGGACAGGGATATACTCCATAGGGTGTGGCTTGACATTATACATCTCCCTCCTTCATCTATGATGACCATGGGAAGCTCATGGCACTTCTAGGTTTGCTCTGTTGCAAACTCAGACCTGCTCAAATTGTTTCCCCTTTTTTAAATTTTTCTTTTCCATGTCTTGACTAGAGATGAGCAGGAACCAGAAAAATGAGGAATCTGGCTAGTTCGTGGTTTGTAGCTAACTGCAAACCACAAATCCCCAGGAAAATGAACCAGTTCACTGTTGGTTGTGTTCTCCCTGCTCCTTCCCACGGACCCATTACCTCCTTACTTGATCTTGCTACCACTGCCTCCTCCTCCACCTGATGCCTCTGCATGTGCACCCATGTCTTTGCTGGGCAGGGGGCACATGTGCAGAAGCGGCAGGCCTGGCTCATCCCAAAGTCTTAAAATTAAACTTAAAGAAGTATTAAAAGAGAAAGGGAGAAACACAATAAGGAGTTGGATGAAAAAGACTAAAGATAAAAAAAATACTATAAAGGTAATGTTGGGGTAAGAAGAGGGAATATCCCCGTTAAATACACTCCAAATGGAAAGTTGGACAAGAGAGTGGACTAGAAAAAGAGGTGAGATTAGAAAATTGACAAAATTTGAGGAAATTATTAAACAAAGACAAGATCAAGAAGAAGGAAACAAAATAAAGGGAACAGTTAGTGTCATTTATAAGATGTTAGTGCATTCTGGATTAAACATTCCACTAAATAGTCTCTCCCCCCTCCCATAAAAAAGGAAGTGTGGCCAGTTTACTAATATTCGTGATTCAAAGTACTGTACATGGAATGAATTGCTGTAAAATATATACAGTGGTGCCTCGCATAACGATTTTAATTGGTTCAAAAAAAGTTATGCGAAACATCGTTATGCGAAACACCATTTTCCATAAAAATGCATTGGAAACCGGTTAATCCGTTCCAATAGGCACGGATTGCCGTCCTTAAGCGAAAAAACCCATAGGAAACATCGTTATACGATACAATGTTTCCTCCATTGGAATGTATTGTAGCTGATTCAATACCTTCCAATGGCTTTGCGAAGTCAATTTTTGCAAAATTAAGTGTGTCATAAAAGGGTCAAAAATGGTTTTAAATGCTTGGATTAGCTTCTGCACCCTCTAAAACGGATGCAAAAGTTAATTTGGCTTTGATCTGACTTTTCGTTAATTAATGGTGAATTTTTTCCCCCCAACTTTTGACAGCTGTCAAAATCTGACAGCTCCATTATTTCCTATGGGGGAAGAAAAAATTCACAAAAAAATTAATGAAGACTCAGCAACTGTTCTAAATGCTTGGATTCGTTAGAGGACCCCCTAAGTCATGTGCAAACCTGATTTGGCTTTGATCTGAACTTTCGTTAATTTATGGAGAATTGTTTTCTGATTTTGACAGGTCCATTGATTCCTATGGGCCGGAAAAAAAAATTAACCATAAATTAACGAAAAGTCAGATCAAAGCCAAATCAGGTTTGCACATGGCTTAGGGGGTCCTCTAACGAATCCAAGCATTTAGAACCGTTTTTGACCCTTCTAAGACACTTTTTTAAATGAAAAAAGAAATATCATTAAGTGAAGCAGGGGACCTAAAATCGCATTCGTTATGCAAAGCATGGTCCCAAACTTCACTAAGCGAAAATCGCCCATAGGAAACATCGTTATACGGGGCGTATTATTTTCTAAAAAAACACATCGTTATGCGAATTCATTGCTAAACGAGGCAATCGTTAAGCGAGGCACCACTGTAAATGAAGACAGCAAGAAAGTAACCTGAAATAAGGAAGTGGTGTGTATATGTGTGAGTACGGGTGTGAAAATAGCAAGAATGGGGTATACTCTGGGGAGAGCCGGTGTAGACTTGTTGGACTGATATTTGCAGTTGTGACTGAGCCTTGACACTTTACATATGCTTAACCTTGGGCCAGCCCTGCTGTTTGTCTTGGCAAGGTGGTCACCTGGTAGCTACTGCCTGAACACGAGAACCACTTGACAAAGAAGAGGAAGAGATAACAAAAGTTCAATGAAGATGCCGGTGGTGGCACCCCTACCCACAACAGAAGATAAAGCAGGGCACGGGGGAATCTAATTACTTCATGTTTCTCAGCAGCTTTTCAGCCCACTATTTCAAATATGAGAGCCAGTGAGACGTACTCACTGCATGTTGGACTGGGATTCAATAGGTAAAGGTAAAGGTTCCCCTTGACAATTTGTCCAACTCTAGAGGGTTGTGCTCATCTCCGTTTCCAACCCATAGAGCTAGCATTTTTGTCCGAAGACAATCTTCCGTGGTCATGTGGCTGGCGCGACTAGACACTGAACACCGTTACCTTCCCACTATGGTGGCACCTATTTATTTACTTGCATTTTTGCATGCTTTCTAACCGCTAGGTTGGCAGGAGCTGGGACAAGTGGCGGGGGCTCAGTCCGTCACGTGGATTCAATCTTACGACTGCAGGTCTTCTGACCTTGCAGCACAGAGGCTTCTGTGGTTTAACCTGCAGCGCCACCACATCCCCTCAATAGACCTACTTTGAAATCCTCAGTTGGCTGAAGAAACTGGTTGGGGTGTTGCCCCTCCTTGAATTTCTCTCATACCCTGTAAGCATGGTTGGATATCTGTTAGTCAGAAGTAATTTAACAGCACATCATCATCATCATCATCATCATCATCATCATCATCATCATCATCATCATCATCATCATCATCATCTAATAATAATAATAATAATAATAATAATAATAATAATAATAATAATAATTTATTGTCATTGTAAGTATATACACAATATACCCATACAACGAAATTCACAGACACCCAGAGACCAGACAAATGCACACACATAAAATTCCCCAAACACTCCCCACCCACTAAAAAATCCCCCACTAAAAATACAAACATCTACACCGCAGGCCAAGTAACACAGTCCAACTAATTATTCACTACTGGTGGTCTTTTAGCTCATTATTAATTGCAGTTATAGCTCTGCGATAAAAACTATTGAGAAAACGTGTGGTCCGAGTCTTAATTGTTCTATATCTTCTGCCAGATGGTAACAGTTCAAAAAAAGTTAGAAGCATTACAACACATTACAACATATCAAAAATATCTGACTTTGAGGGAGATTATTGAGGACAAGGCATGATGGGAAGGGAAGCAGAGGTGATTTTTTTTTTTGTCCACACTAGCCATTTTGCCCTGGCAGGTATTTTTGAACTATCTGGAAGAGAAAAGGACAAGGTAGAGAGGTGTTGGGTAGAATCACAGACGACTGCAGCTGGAAGGGATCTCATGGGTCCATGAGTCTAGTCCCCTGCCAAAGCAGGATTTCTGTCATGAGATCATCCAGCTTCTGTTTAAACCTCCAGTGCTGGGGAATCCATCACCCTGTGAACCAGTCCATTCCTCTGCCAAAGAGTTCTCACTGTTCAGAGGTTTCACTAGGGCGTCCAAGGAACAAAGGCTGTGCCTTTTTCCTTTGAGGTCTATGGCAACTGCCACTACTATCACTGCCTCATCACCTTGAAAAGATTCACTCTGTTTGGCATCACACAAACCTTTTCCGAGGAAGCGTTCTTTTTTCTTTTTGTTCCTCGTCCTCTAGGTTGCTTTTATATACTTACGTACTCCAAATCTAAGAAGCAAATTATTGTTAAAAATAAAACCATTCATTTATATATATCTCTCTCTGTCTGTCTCTGCTACATCTTTATCAGCACGCTGAATGGAAATGAACCCCCATTTCACAGAAAATGGGCAGACTCTAATGCCCTATCATGTTCAATTTTGGAAAATGTCATACCATTTTTTTAAAAAATGAAAATAAATGAACAGTGTTTTGGGAGCTGCATTTCCATTTGTAAACAACTTTAAACTGAGAAGCAGCTCAGATATGGAAAGCATACAGCCTTTCCTTTTAAAAATGAATATTGGTTCTGAAGGACTCAAATGTAAGAAAGACTCTATACTTGTCCACAATACACTGGCTTATATAGGAAAATATTGCGATCTGCTGTATATTTTAGACAGGGATGGTCAAAATGTGGCTTACAGAATCCATGTTCTCTCCCAGAATGGCTCCCTGGTACCACGGCGCTTTCCTCACCCCACAATTTAGAAGGTTGAAAAAGGCCCTCTGGGTCTTTTGTAAGCAGAGGGAAAATGCCAACATATTTCAATCACTGTCAATCTGCTACACCACCACCACCACCACCACCACCACCACCACCACGATCATCATCATCATCATCATCATCATCATCATCATCATCATCATCATCATCATCAGTCTTAATGGTCTATGGTGAAGACATTGGGGAAGCTATTTATCTATTTATTTATTCAACTTTTATACTGCCTATCTGGCTACCAAGGCCACTCTGGGTGATTCACAATGCAATAAAACAATACAAAACCAAAATTAAACATAACAATCCACATACAAAAATAACTAAACCTAATTTTAAAAGGCAAGATGGGGGGGGGGGGGAAGAGACAGATGATATAAGTGCTGAAAAGCCTTTGGGCTGTGATGAGTTTCTCTAGGAAAACCTATCTAGCCATGTTTTCAAGGATCATTAAAAAAATTCCAATGAAGAGGCCAGGCACATTTCAGGTGAGAGATTATTCCAGAGGTGTTGGTGTTGGTGTTGGTGGGAGGCAATTGCTGAGAAGGCCCAGATTCTGGTCTTCTCTTTCTGGGCCTCTCTCTGGGTCAGTACTCTCAACCACCTGGCCTTGGAAGATTGAGTAGGATGGGGAGATCTCATTGGAAGGAGGCATTCTACTAGGTATCGAGGTCCCAAACCATTTAGGGTCTTGTATGTCAGCATCATCACCTTGAAGCTGGCATGGGAATGAACAGGTAGCCCATGCAAGGTGGCCATGGTAGGAGAGATATGGCCTGACACCGAGGGAGGCCCGGAAGGAAAGAACTAGAAACCGGGCCTTCTCGATGGTGGCTCCTCGCCTCTGGAATAACCTACCTCCGGAGATTCGCGCTGCACCCTCGCTGGGTACTTTTAAGAATCAACTAAAAACGTGGATATATAGGCAGGCCTTCCCTTCCAGTTAATTCCTGTCCTCTTTCCTTTTTTATTCTTTTTCTCTTTATTTGATTTATTTTATATTTTTCCCATCTTGCAGAATCGTTTAATTAATTGTTACAAATTTTTCTTAAACTTGTTATCCTTTATGTTGTAGGCCGCCTAGAGTGGTCGAAATGACTAGATAGGTGGGGTATAAATACAATAAATAAATAAATAAATAAATAAATAAATAAATAAATAAATAAATAAATAAATAAATAAATAAATATTTCTTCACTCCATTCACTAATCTGGGCGCCATATTCTGGACCTGCTAAAGTTTCCGTAGCAGCCTCATGAGCAGCCCCATGTAAAGAGCATTACAGTAGTCTAATCTCAAGACTACCGGCGGATGGTCTGGTGTGGTAAGTGACCCAGTGTCAAGGTAGGGACACAGTTGGGTGATCCACCTCGGGTGGAAAAAGGCGGAACAGATCACAGATGCTACTTGATCCTATGAAACTCAGTGGAAGGGAGAGCATGGTCAAGGTACAGAGGTGGTACGCAAACACTGGTTCAGCAATGCCCCTCCCCCTTCACATGCCAAGATTATGAGCCTGAGCTCCCACAGGCCAAGTAAGGGCAGTCCTATAGATGTAGGCATAATATTTACCTTAGTTTTTCTTTTCTTTTCCTAGACCTGAACGAAATCTGGTTGTCCCTCTTTGCTGCTACAGGGAGCAGCCATAAGGAGTCCCTTGCTCATGAGGAATCCTTTATGCATACCAACCCTTGCATTACAAATGGACATAGCACTGCATGCCAGTTGACCAATCCAGGGACTCTTCTCTTATTAAGGAGACTGTCCTGGCCCTAAAAGAGACACCATTGTGTTGGAAAAAGACAGAGAAGTGTGCGGGAGAAAGTCATTCACAGTGCTCTGGAAATAAATCTTATCAAGATGCTGGTCAACTTTATTGGGTATGAACCTATAGGAACAATAGTGCTGCTGGGTGTAGAACTTTGAGATGACACTGAAGAACTCACACAGCAACAGAGTCTCTGTGTATAGGTGTGGACATCTAGAGAAAGACAGGTGCCAAGGCAATTAAACTCACATCAAATTCCAGGGAAGCATGAGCATATTTGAGGCCACTGAGACTAGTCATTCCAACAAAGCATATTCGTTTTGGGAAGTTCATCATCGTTCAGTCGTTTAGTCGTGACCGACTCTTCATGACTCCATGGACCAGAGCACACCAGGCCCTCCTATCTTCCACTGCCTCCCGGAGTTGTGTCAAATTCATGTTGGTTACTTCGCAGACACTGTCCAGCCATCTCATCCTCTGTCGTCCCCTTCTCCTCTTGCCTTCACATTTTCCTAACATCAGTGTCTTTTCAAGGGAGTCTTCTTTTCCCAGGAAAAGGCTAAAGTACTGGAGCCTCAGCTTCAGGATCTGTCCTTCCAGTGAGCACTCAGGGTTGGTTTCCTTTAGAATTGATAGGTTTGTTCTCCTTGCAGACCAGGGGACTCTTAAGAGCCTCCTCCAGCACCACATTTCAAAGGCATCAATTCTTCGGCGGTCTGCTTTCTTTATGGTCCAGCTCTCACTTCCATACATCACGACAGGAACTATTCGGACTTTTGTTGGCAATGTGATGTCTCTGCTTTTTAAGATGCTGTCAAGTTTTGTCATCGCTTTCCTCCCAAGAAGCAGGCATCTTTTAATTTCGTGGCTGCTGTCTCCATCTGCAGTGATCATGGAGCCCAAGAAAGTAAAATCTGTCACTGCCTCCATATCTTCCCCTTCTATTTCCCAGGAGGTGATGGGACCAGTAGCCACGATCTTCGTTTTTTTGATGTTGAGTTGGGAAGTGACACTTTATTTATTCATGTATTCATTGTACTTTCATGTCACTTTTCTTCCAGTGAAGGGACTCAAGGCGGCTAACATTTCATAGGTCGTGTGGCAATATGCTTGATTGAAAATGCCCAATCATAGATTTGGTTTAATTATCATGTGCCATCAAGTTGCACCTGACATAACGGCACCCCTAACTGTATTCTCATGGTATGTGAGATATGGAATTGTAGCTCTGTGTATGTAAAAGTCGAACAGGTTATTGGGCAATATGGGGGGAAAATAATGAAGTTTCACAGCCTAGTATGAAATAAGTGTGAGAAGAAAATGCACTTGGGATTTGGAGAAAAAAGAATGAAATCTCAACAAAGTCTTTCCCCCAGCTTTTGGAGGTACTACTGTTGTGAGCTCCTCGTAATTGCATGAGACTTTCCTATTTTTTATTCATTTGCTTGCATCTTCAGAATCGAATCGGTATCTACAGCCACTTCACTGCCTTTTAGCATGCTTCTTGCATTCTCATCATCACAAATCTCCTTTCTCATCACCGCCTCTCCTATAGCTCAAGAAGAGGGATGGGGAGGAAAAAAAAAACCTTCTCGAAGTTTTGCCTCCAGGAATAAAGACATCAGAAAATAGCAGTTGACCTTATGGCATCACTCCCAGGGATAAATAATGGAAAAGATGGTTTTGACAGCTCACAGCTTCAGTACTCAGTCATTCAGAGTACAGTTCCTTCCTGGGGATTTGGAATCATCTCCAAATAGTACTGGGGTCCAATATTCCATTGTCTATGAATTGCAGCATAAGCTTGAAACTATTAAGTCTTGCATATTCCTTCAATTTGCAATGCTGATTCCATCTTGACCGCAGCTTAAGCAACTGGAGTCATATCTTGAAAGGATTTAGCTGAATGTATTAAAGTCACCAACCTGTTTAATTTTTACATATTGCTACTAGCAAGTTTCATATCTAAGAGACACAGGTGATGCCGCCCTGAGAGTGAGGAACAACTGTCTGATCAAGGGATGAGAAGCTCCAAAAGGCTGTTGATCATTTCAAAATGCATAGACTTTTTTTTTTTTAAAAAAAGGAGAAGGTGATTTTAGATTAAAACAGTTCAGAGGGAAATTCCAAAGCTAGAGGCATTAAAGAGCTCAGCAGGCAGAACAGTTGATATTTTTCCGAAAGGGGCCTCAACGTCTGACTCTGCTGTCAACTTCAATTTGTATTTCTCACCAGTAACACTTCTCAAAGCAGAAGCTACAAGGGGAGTGTGCAAACTCCAGGTGTTGTTGAATTGCAAATTCCATCATCTCTCACCATTGGCTGTGCCAGAAACAGTAGGTGGAGATTACAGTTAAACCACATTGGGAACGTTGCAACATCTCTGGCATGTAGGAAAGCCATGCCTTGTTTGCTTTCCATGGGAGAGCTCAAAGTCACTACTGGAGACATTGCCACAATAGTCCCCAGAATGCGCTACATAGCACAGTCATGGGTAAAAATGCCCCATATACACCCATAAGTGAGGAGATGAAAGAAAGGTCTAGACATATAGGCCCAAATTGTGTTGGAGCTGCAAAGGGTAAGCCAGAAGTCATATGTAAGTTTGCCACCTACACAGCTGGATGTTGTGCTTCTCTGCTTCCCTGGTTCACAGAAGCAGCTGCCTCCTTGTGCTCTTTGTTGTGCAATGAACAACTGAGAGATGAGAGGAGGAGACCCACTGCATGACTGCTCTTATGCACATATATTGTTCCTATAGGATCAGTTTTTCCCAATAGAATTTGGACCATATGCAAGAAGAACATGGAACTGGATATCAGAACCCTTTGATTGCGAGGAAGAATGGAAGTATTGTGATACCTTTAAGACTAGACTTTCTGCTCCATTGTCTGAAAGAATGGATGATAATCCATGAAATCTTGCACCGAAATAAATCAAAGGTACAACAGTATTTTTTTTGTCTTGCTTACAAACAAACTAGCATGGCTGACTCATTGACAACGGCTACTTTAAATTCTGGGCACTTAAACTGCAATCATAAAGCGACAGTTCCCACATGACTAGCATGAACATTGTAGTGGTACGTAGGACACAAAAGTCATCTGGACCATCCTAAACTACCCTCCGATATTGCCTCAACTCTTTTACAGTACACCAGGACTTGATGCAAATGGCAGTGTGAAAAGATGCTTGAGTTGTTATACATATATTGAAATTAATTTGCTTGAATTGGATGCATGGAATTGCATTGCTTGCATTGAATTTAGTTGGTAGCCTCTTTGACATTTGGAAAAAGCTGAAACAAAGGGTAAAAAAATTGGTGGCAGGGAGAAGCATGTCCAGCCAGCTCTAAGAGTGATAGGAAAATTCTCCTTTGCACATAAGGGATGTCCCTCCCCCCCAACTTTATCCAAGGACTCTTATGGCCTGATTAATATTCTACCCCATCACTCTTCTACAGAATTGTTTGCCTTGCTCACCCTAAAAGAACATGCTAAATCAGGGACTGACAACTTCTCAAGCAGACACAAGTAGACGAAAGAGGTGAATGTCCATTTTCTGATGCTGTGCATGCATGCCTCGAGCCCTCACAAAAGAGTTGTCACAAGGATGTCATTGTGCCAAAGGAGAGCAGTTTATGCTGTAACTCGGCAGAGACCTGTTTTCTAGTTCCAGTCTCATGGGAAACTTCCCCAGTTGACACTAGCTCAGAAAAAAAATGTCTCCCCTTCACCCCCCGCCTTCCTTCCAAATTCACTGTCACCTCATTTACGCAGCTGAAGATACAGGTCAGACTGGGCTTTAGCTCCTCTTTAGTCCTGCCTGGCCCTGAGCACTGGCTCCTGGCTTCTCCATGCCTGAATGTCCTGCTCTAGCCATCTCAGTCTCTTAAACTGGTGATGCCATTCCCAGTGTCTGAACTGGGTTGGCAAGGGCAAAGAAACAGGTCGCCAGCTAATGTCAGCACTTGGATCTAGTTCTTAGGTTTTGGGTTTATTCCAGCAAGCCATGTCCGCAGCTACTGGCAGCTACGCCTGGCAGATTGTCCCACCAAAAGAGAGTCTCCAGAAGAGTAGTGATACTGAAGTGGGAGGAGGGAGGAGAAATGGAAACATCTGGGTCAGCTGAGGCCATAAAGGGACACTTTCTAAGCAATAATCCCTGGGATCAGACGTGGTTGACTAGTAGGAGGGAATAACTGAGATGAAGGGATCCTCTACTGGCTCTGAAGCATCACTCCATTCATCTCTGGCACCTTCTTCCTTCTTGGTCTCCTCCCTCTCAGTTTCCTCCTACTCTTGCTTTATGGCCTCAGCTGACCCAAACGTTTCCATTGCTCCTCCCTCCTCCCACTTAAGTATCACTACTTTTGTGGAGACTCTCTTTTGGTGGGACAATCTGCCAGGCGTAGCTGCCAGTCCTGCCAGCTATGGGGTGGCGGTGTCACCAACATCTCATCCTCCACCCTGGGTCCCATAGAGTCTATGAAGCCCGACTCTGGTCCTCTTACATATGCCCTGAAGGGGAGAACTCTGCTTACTTATGACCTAGCTCACAAAGCACTATTATAATTCTCCATCCCTAATATGGATTGACTGGACTGGTACAGGCTGTAGCTGGAGATGGGTCTGCACTGCAAACGCACATTGAGACCGTCAAAGCCTATGTCTCATGACACCACTAAGGGTGCACTCTATGGGGATAGACTTGCTCCTGGATTCCTGTGGTGATGTTTGCTTGGTGTGCAAGTTAAGCTACAAAAAGTGTGCATCAACATGCCCATGTGATGAGAGAAAGTTATTTTCCTCTGGTTCTTTACATCTTGGGTTATATAGTGGTGCCTCGCTTAACAAGGATAATCCGTTCCAGTGAAATCACTGGAATGGATTATCCCTGTTAAGCAAAATAAAAAAGCCCATTGAAACGCATTGAAAACCCTTCAATGCATTCCAATGGGCTGAAAACTCACCATCCAGCGAAGATCCTCCATAGGGGCGGCCATTTTCGGTGCCTGTATAGCGGGGAATCCATTCAAAAAACACAGCGGGGAGCCATTTTACACAGCGGGTGGCCATTTTGAAGCCGCCGATCAGCTGTTTTAAAATCATCGTAATGCGAAGAATCGGTTCCCGAAGCAGGGAAGTGATCATCGCAAAGCGGATTTTTGCCCTTAAAACATTGTTTTGCGATTGCAAAAGCGATCGCAAAATAGTCATCGTATAGCAGTTTCATCGTTTAATGAAGCAATCATTAAGTGAGGCACCACTGTAGTTTCAACCATAACCTTTTCCTTTAAACCAAAGCAGTCCCTACCACCACCACCAGGGATGTTCCTGCATCAAGTAGCACAGCATAGTGCAATGTCAAATAGTACAATGTAGTGCAGTTTGGCATAGCATATAACAGGGATGGAGAATGTCTCTACAGATGTTTTAGGGCTGTAGATCCCATCATGTCTCATGATTGGCATTGTTGGCAAAGGCTGCTGGGAATTGCAGGCCAACATCTGGAGGGACACATATTTCCAACCCAATTTGTAGTGTACCGCAGCATAACAATATTTATTTATTTATTTACAATATTTTTTAGCCGCACCATTGCCAATATGGTGCTGTAATGTTCTTTCTGTCCTCCTTTCTCCATGCTAGCAGCTGTATTTTAGCCACAGCTGTGCACAAATGGTTTTCTGGCATTCTCCACATTATTTGTAGGGGAAAAAATTGGGAAGGCAGTTTTGCCAGATCTTGCCAAGGAAGAAAGGAATTTTCAAGGGGTATTCAACAAGTTCTCAGAGATGAGACTCACCAGTGATTAGAACAAAGCTTTGTGTTTTTCTCAAAACAATTTTTTTTTTTGCATTTTAGTTTCACTGCTGTTCACAATGGCAACTTCGCTGGCAGTCTCATTTTGCTTCCTGTCCCAAACTCCCTTCCTACTACCACCCTGTAGTAGTAGTAGAATTGGTCGTAGCGGAGTTGAAGGTGTGGAGACAGCCACCCAGGAAACAAGGTGTAAGTCTGGAAATAATTCTGCAGAATAACTTTAGTTGCTAAGGGATGTATGAAACAGGAAATCTCAGAGTGTTTCTCAGACAAATGCATTCCGGTGAGCTTGGGTTCAGCACGATCCTGTTCTTTAGGCTTCTGAACCTCCCCCAAGATTTCCAAATATGATGTTTCTGAGGTGCGGGTGAGGATAACTGTAATGTAGCTTCTTCTTGTCAGCCCTGTGAGAGATATGAGGGACGTGGTGGCGCTGCGGGCTAAACCGCAGAAGCCTGTGCTGCAGGGTCAGAAGACCAAGCAGTCGTAAGATCGAATCCACTCGACGGAGTGAGCTCCCATCGCTTATCCCAGCTCCCGCCAACCTAGTGGTTCGAAAGCATGCAAATGCGAGTAGATAAATAGGAACCACCTCGGTGGGAAGGTAACAGCGTTCCGTGTCTAAATCGCACTGGCCATGTGACCACGAAAGATTGTCTTCGGACAAAACGCTGGCTCTATGGCTTGGAAACGGGGATGAGCACCGCCCCCTAGAGTCAAACACAACTGGACAAAAATTGTCAAGGGGAACCTTTACCTTTAGCGGACTACCCTACTCCAAAACAAAGGAATAAACAATAATTCTGTGACACAATTTGTCCTTTGTTGTCAGACAGTTTTTTTCCCACATGGAGGGGATTCTACTTTGCTGCCTCATCGTAAGATCATGTAAGAATCTGTGAAGTGTTTGAGCTTGCCATAACAATGAATGCAGCCGAGAGCATTCTCGTGTCCTATGTGCCCTCACTTTGCGTCATACTTGTAGTGATCGAATTAAGATTTTTTTTCTAGGTGATATATTTAAGAGGTGGTTTTATGAGTAGTAGCAGCCCCTCATTGAGTTTCTATTCCTGAGCATGAATTCAAACCCAAGTCTTACTCCATCACTAGCCACCACACGATACGGTCTGAGGGAACTGCACTCGTTTGTTTCCATCTTCCTTTCTATGACACATCTCTTCATCCCTCTGCAGATTTCCTGATTGCCCACACTTTCTGACCTGAAACAACAACAACAACAACAACAACAACAACAACAAAACAACAACAACAACAACAACAACAACAACAACAACAACAACAACAACAACACATGAAAGCAGATGCCATACGACATATTCCTCTGATCTTTACTTCAAGTGTGGAAAACAGGGTGAAGGAGCTGCTGGCTACACAGAGATCATTGTAGAATGCTGGGAGCATTCCAGTTCTGCTTATGGAGTGCAGGAATCAGCTGACATGATGATGTTCTTGCCCAGGTGATGTTCAGATGTTTTCCTTGTCCTCGTGTTCTTTCACAGGTCTCCTTTTGTGTGCCCCAAAACAGAATGAGAGACATATACACATGACCCTCAGTTATCCTATAAGTAAGGACAACTATCCAGAATGTCACCATAAGAATTTCTCTGAAGTCCCCCTTGAAATTATTTTCAACTGGAATTATTTTTCTGTCAATGTGGTGAAAATGGTTGAAATTTTCGTAGGAGAACATTTTGGCCTAGCTCTAAGTGCCCTCTGGAATTTTGCTAGAGGAGTGAAGAAGCAAACGGATAGCGTCTACATATATGGGGCAGTAAATTCCTCTGAAGGATAGCTCAGATCTCTCTTCTTTAGCATCCATGCTGAGAAGCACAGTGGGGTTAAAAGTATTCATTTTTCATTTAAACCCATGCATGCAGCTTATTTCCCATATAGGTCTTAGATTGGCAATACATGACATTTTCATATCTGCTCACGTACAGAAAATCGGCATAAATTCCAGGATAATCAGACTGCTAAAGGTCATTCTCTTAAAATAGGTAGTTATCAACATTTTCAGAAAGCATTACTTCTAATCAATATTTGTCATGCTGTGAATACGTTTTGAGGAGTCCGGAACTATACTTGATTTGGATTTCTTTTTAAATATTTTTACAGCTTTCTTCCAGAAAGCTGCTCCTCATTTTTTAAAAAGCTATTCCAATTGATGTTCATAGGAATACACTTTGCATTTAAAATAATGCATCATCTTTCTTCAAACAGTGAGAAATTGGAAAAAAAAGAAATCTTTGCATTTACTGAATGCTTGGGTGAACTTTTGTGGGGATTTATAGATGACAAAGCACTAGACATAAATAAATGGAATATGCCCCATGGAGTTCAGTGAGTTTTACTTTTGAGTAGACCTAGATAGTATAGATTTGTCACTGGAGACCAAGACAATTCACACTATGGTTTTCTTGATTATAATGTATGGGTGGGAAAACTGGAGAATGGAGAATGTTGGATAATGTATGGATGGGAAAACTGGACAATGGAGAAAAGATTTATTTGAAATGTGGTGTTAAAGGAGAGCTTTACAGATATCAATGTACAGCACAAAGACAAATAAATAGGTTATAGATCAAAGAAAAGCTGAACTATCATTAACAGTTCAACAGTTTCCTTCACACAATGTAATTTCCTTAGATATATGTGCCTTAGCAATTAGACTTACCAATTAGTCCTGTGTTAACTGGTCAACAATCAGTTGCTAAGTGCAAGAGACATCTTTACTACTGGAGAAAGATCACCTTTGCAGAAATGTGTCTCATCTCATTTGACTTACATTTATTGCTTAAAGTGATTAATTATGAATAACTAGTAAGGGCTTGCAACAGATTTGGTTGGAATGGGGAACAATTAGGCTAATCCAGATTGGCTTGTATCAAATGTGAAGTGAATTGGACTAATGAAGTCAGAAGCTGACCTGCATTGGTTCAGATCACATCAGTCTGATTTGGCAATTTAGACCCATCACGGAAGTCAGATACTAAATGAAAACTTGTCAGCGTGTTTCCCAAAGGCTGCAAAACAGCACCATTTAAAGAAAATTCCAAGGAAGGAAGGGAAGGGAAGCTGCCCTTTGTTTTTTGAGAGCTTGCAAACTTGGATAAGAATCTCACCAGCTCTTCCCGTCACTTGAACAGCAGAATTGTTCAGTTCTCCTGCAATATTTAATTCTTCTGTTTTTCTTTGGCTGTTGATAGAGATCATCGGCTGCAACCTGGTAAAGCTGATTCTGATTCTTTCATCATGCGTGATGGTTTCTTGTAAATTGAAAATTTCCAGTCTCCTCTCTCCACAGATTCCCATGCTTCTTTGGGATCATAGGGAAGCTTTGAGGGACAGGGGGCAGGGGAACCTTTCACTTCCATTTTTTTCTACCACTGGGGTGATTTTACAACCAGCTGTGGTTTACAACAATCAACACCTGTGGCTCCTAGTGCCTTCTCTATTATGAAAGGGATCCCCAGGGAGCCTTTGGACAATGGGAGAGGGAATCAGAAATCTCTAAATTCAAAACAAACAAACAAACAACTGAAAACAAACAAGCAAACCCAAAAACATCCTGTGAAAGAGAATGTCACCAGTTTGAAGAGACCCTTGTCCAGCAGGCTGAGGCGAAGAGGCAGCCCCAAAAGCAGCAAAACCAGGAAGCTGGACAGGGGACAGATTGTATTTGTCTTCAGTGTGGAAGGGAAGGCCACTCTCAAATTGGCCTTTTCAGCCACACTAGATGCTGTTCCACGTCCTCCATACAGAGCACGCTACCATAGTCTCTCGAGACTGAAGGATGCCTACACACATGGCACTAGCAAAAATTGCCCAAATAAATTTCTGCAACCATGTGCACCTTTTGCACATATGTTTCTTAATAGACATATGTCTCAGTATATGCACTTTTTGCAAGATTGTTTTACACCATAAAACACATTTTGTGTGCCTTTTAAAATCTGTGAATTGGATGGCTGAAGCGCTGACTTCATGGTACAGTACATTTCAGTTTGTTGATCGGTTCACCGAAATAAAATTTGGTAAGCTCAAATAAAAACTTGAATGTTCTCCATTTCTTGCACAACCAAGTTCTGAAAGCCCTTGGGATATCTGAAGACAGCTATCATTACTCCTCTTAATCTGCTCTCCCTGAGGCTAAACAGATGCTCTTGAATCATATTCATAGCATATTTCCAGATTTGAACAGGGTGATTTCTGTCATCTTGTGAAGTCCTCTGTGTGCATTCTAATAAGACAAGCAGGCATTTATATATCAGTAGTTATACAGCAGTCCAGTTTGTTTAAGCACCATTTGTTGGTCTGTACATAATAGTCAATGTAAAGACAGCTCCTGACATTGAGTTCCTGCACTAAGACTGAACAACAACATCAGCAACTACAAGAAACAAACAATAACAACAAAAGAAAGAAATTATAATCACTTAATCATGAATCTGCTTGGTGTGAATTGTATAGTAATTAGGTTTATATCTCTTCAGCTTGTTTGTATAAAAGAGTTGGACAAGAATATAGGATGTGCACTGAACATCTTTTGCCCCCTTAAGCCATTTCCATTTGAGGTTGTTTGCATACAAAAAGCATTGCTGTCTTTTTCATAGCAATAATGAATGGCAGAGTGGCTGAAATCCTGCTTTGTAACTTCACATGCATAAAGGCTAGAGATGGGGATGACTCGCTATTTCGGCAAGTCGTCCTGCTTCATGAGTCATCAAAAGTTGACAACCCATGAAGCACGAAGTTGCCCCCATGAAGCGATGAATAACAAAGTTATTTGTTGATTTGTGGGGAGGGTATTTAAAAAAAACACCCCTGCCCCCCGGCTGCCACCAGGGGCAGGCTAAGGGAATCCAGGCTGCCCTTTGCAAAGATGGCAGCTGCAGTTTCCCTACCTTAAATGAAGCCACAGCTGCCATCTTTGCAAAGGGCAGCCAGTATCCCTTTTTATACGTTGTTGGTGCAGAGGCCAGATGGAGATCTCGGCAGCGGCAGTGATTATGGTAAGGGGGTGTCAGCAGGGGTGGGGGAGCTAAGGTAGGGAGAGGAAAGGGGTGGGGTAGGCTGGGGGGGTGGCTGCCTATCAGCCTGATGATTAAAAACAAATTACGAAGGACAAATAAAAACAGGAAAGTATTCATTGATCCATAATCGTTGGGACTTAAAATTTGACGAATACGAATCAACAAATATTTAACAAATCGGCTGTTTTCATCAAAAAAAAAACCTGATCCGTTTTTATATTTGTCCCCATCTCTAGTAAAGGCTGATGACATCATCATATGCAGGTGTTAATCTTTAATTTAAAGGTCATAAAAGCATTCCTAGGTCAAAAACTATCCAGAAGGAGCTGTGGAACATGAGGCGGGGAATAGGATACTTTAAAATTTAATGTATGTGATTGATGACATCTTCACCCTTCATACACAGAGAGTGACTCAACAGGATTTCTGTCATTAAAGAGTACCACAATACCGGCCTCTATAAATTATACCAGTCAAGGGAAAAGAAAGACCTCACAACATTAGAGACTCTGTGGTATGCCTTCTGTATGTATACCCTGTACACTGAAGGTCAAGAAAGTTAAGCCCTTAACACTCACATGGAGGACCTCTTCATGTTATAATCTAATATAAAGATAGTGACAGTGAGCAGTGACAATAGGAGAACCATATTTTTAAAGAACACGGTATCTATTAAAGATTTTTTAAATTTTTTAAAAAATATTATTGTTTTGTGTCATGTGTCATTATTAATAATTTTACAAAGGGAATGGGGGGAAAATGCTACTGGTCTTTGCTATTAATCAGTGGAACTCTTTACTGGTCTATAGACAAACTTTTACCGACCTTCCAAATTTGTTTGATGTTTTACTTGAGGAAGAAGCTCTAAATATATACCAGGGATGTAAATCCTTGCTGGTCTTGTTTCTGTGTACAACGATGAGCAAGACTATTTGTCTCATCCTACGAAGTATTTTGTGGAGCTGTCAACAAAAGGGAGAGAAAAACAACATGGTTTTGAGTTTCTGCAAATGAAGCAAAATTGATCAAATAACAGAAACGGTGCAGACTGTGCATAGGACTGGAGGCACAGGACTAAAATCCTTCTCACCTGGGACGTTGGGGAGGCTGTGATGGTCAATGTAATTCCTGGCTCCATGGCAAGGACCAGCTGAGGACCAGGTCTCCACCTGCAGCAGCATGCAGCACTGACATCAGCCATGCATATTGCCTTAATGAGAGTTGCCTGGCAACCTAGCAACAAATTGCAGGCATGGCAAGTGGAAGAGAGGGAGGTGGGGGGGTTAAAAAGCAGAGGGGAAAGTGTTTTGGAGGGGGAAGAAAAAACAGAGGTTCTGTATGGAAAGGGAAGAGGAACAAAGCAAAGCAAAGCAAAAACAAAGCGTGCTGCTTATATACCGCCCCATAGTGCTTCAAGCACTCTCTGGGTGGTTTACAAGTTAATTATGCAGGCTACACATTGTCCCCCCCCGCGAGCTGGGTACTCATTTTACCGACCTCAGAAGGATAGAAGGCTGATCTTTCAATTAGCCAGGATGGGTAAGGGTCAAGTGGAGTGGTAGTAGGATGGACAGATCCAAGCACCCTGTCCACATCCTCAGGTCTCAACAATTGAAACTCATCCATTAATACTTGACCTAAGCACAGTATACTGGACACATCCTCTGATTCTGCAGTAACTGTGGAGTCCAACCCACTGCGAATCTGAGCGATTTTTCTCTCAAAATGGATGGCAAACTCATCAAAGCGAGCTGATGAGCAGTCCGGGACCTTCACCGGATTTCCCGGTTGAAGAAGATCCTGGACCACCCAAAAGAGATCTGCTGGATGACATTCTGAGGAAGCGATACGGCTGGAAAAAAATTGCTGTTTCGTCAGCTGTATTGCCACGAAATAGGCCCGATAATGGGCTCTAAGTCGTGCTCGATCAGACTCCCAGCGGGATTTCCTCCACCTGCGCTCCAGCCATCTCCCCTCTCGCTTCATCGGCTGCAGTTCAGAAGTATACCAGGGAGCTGTCTAGGCTCTGCATGCAGGGAGAGGGCGCTTAGGCGCTATCGTGTCAACTGCCCGGGCCATCTCCCTATTCCATAGGGAGACCTGAGCTTTGACAGGAGCGCCGACCATATCAGAATGATGGAGTACATCTGTCTAATGCAGGTTTGGATGTCTTCCTGGAAGACATCAGGGAGGGGAGCTGCTTGCTGAGCTTGATAGGCTGAATGGCAGACAGGGGACTTAGCACAGTTAGTCCCCATGCGGTGTCGGGTAATGAGGATAAAACAGGTTTTTTTTGGTGAGTCCCATTGCAATCTCAAGTAAGGTATAGACAAGCTGACTTCCCAGTACAGTGGATTATGCGATTACAGTGCTTGGCGGGGGGAGAGATGCACTAGGGCCACAAATGGACCAACAGTCAACAAGCAGAAGCTGGCTTGAGGTCCAGTAGTGGTCCAGTTGGGGCCGGCCAGGTTCTCGCTGTCTTGATGACTGTGGAAACTCGGGGCCAGGGACTCGCCCAATTGTTGATTAAGGGGTCCTTTGAGACTTCTGTGCTTTACCTGTTTCCGCACTACGGCAGGAGCCCCCTTTGCCAAAGGATGGCAACATGGGTTATGTTTAATAAAGTGTGGCCCGTGTTTAATCCATAATTCTGGTCTTGTGTCTTTATTCTGGGGTAGGGAAGGCAAGGCATTAATGGCACAGACATCGCCTGATGCAAATTCGCTCACTTGTATTCCTGTTTGTTTACTCATTCCTGTTCTGTAGACCTAATCACACAAAGGTTGCTTACCCATTTCAGGCCTTCTGAATCCATCTGATTAAAGGAGACATGGTTGAGCTTAATTAATATGATAGTGGCCTACTGGTGGCTGAGCAGTTTGTTTGAGAATTCAATTTGAAGTTTATTTAGTGATAAAACAAAGCTTTGTACCATTTGCTGATTTGCTAACGATCACCTTGAAACTTGTGTAATGAAGAAAGAAGTCAACTGAATGTTAACCCTATTAGTGTTAATGGAAATAGCTTAAGTACAAAGTCATTTCCGGTAATTAAGCAATATTAGACTTGCAAAAAGCCATCACATCTGGAATTAAGGTAAAGACATGGATCTCAGTGTAGAATCTTCCTCCCTCCCTCCCTGGGTAAGCACTATTTACTTATCAGACCTCGTTGGTATTCCACAGTAGGCAGCCATTAATTAAGATTTCTCAGAAACTATGGCTATTCGTTATCACGCATAAATGGAATTGTCCAATATAATAAAGTGGTGCCTCGACAGACGATGATAATCTGTTCCACTGAAATAGCTGTTTAGCGAAATCATTGTCTAGCGAAAAGCATTTCCCCATTGGAATGCATTGAAACCTGTTTAATGCGTTCCAATGGGGAAGAATCATCGTTGTCTAGCAAAGATCGGCCATAGGAAAGCCGTTTTGCGAACCGCCAAACAGCTTAGGTCCCGAAAACACCCATTTTTCAAGCACGGAGGGAGCTGTCAAAATCGTTGTCTAGCGAATATTGGTTTGTGAAGCAGGGGCCAACATTGTCCAGTGAAAGGAAGTATATTTAGGTGGGAGCAGGTCTCACTGAATTCAGTGAGTGGACAAGTAGAGAATACCAGTTCTATAAGTAATGCAGATGTTCTGTCTGCAAACAAGCATTTGTATCCTTAAACTTCAGAGGGTTGCTTATTGCTCAGGTTTGCTTGATAGAGACCACAAAAGATTCATATGAAAAGAAAGGTATGGTTGCCTTCCAACTTCGGAATTGACAGATTAAGAATTAACAGACGGCTGTTAAAAGAAATCGGTGCTCTTCAAAATACATGGGACCTCTGTGATAAAAATGCCAATAGATTTATTGTTTGACCCAGGGGTCTCTTCTAATGTGTAGCAAAGGCTCCTAATCATTACTTGAGTCTCCTTGATACACCAATTACAGCCGTAACAGCTTTGCTTGATTCTGTGGCTCTGAACTTCAGCTCACTTGACCAACTGGGTCAGTGAAAATAAATGACTTTCTTTGAGTAAGTTTACCTTGGGTCCCTTAATGGTATCATTTCACAACCTTAGTCCAAGGACACAATTTTGTTGGCCAAGAGCACATTAAAGGATAAATATCACAAACTGTTTCCTTATAGATCTCCTCTGTTTTCTGTGATCTCCAGTAGCCTATGTTTCCCATAGAATTTATCTAAAGCTGACCCTTTCTCAAGGTTAAAACAAACTACTGCTGACTGCAGTGACTTTGCAAAAGATTAATAAAATAAATCTGTAGTAAAAAGAGTATATCCATGACAATGGCTGTGTTCCCCACATCCAGAGTTCTTGGAAATTTCCATAAAATCCATCCAGTGGAGGATTAAAACATCTCCCTCAATCTTATAAAGAAAGTGTCATTGATTTTGTCAAGCCATGGGTTACAGTGAACAAGCCGTAGAGTAATTCAGTTTTGGAAGCAAAACTGTTTGACTACATTCCCCCATGTTTTAAATGCTTTTTGTGCACTTTAATGATACTGGATTCTAGACCTGACCTGAAAAATCTGTATTTGATTCAGTTGGGGCATGGAGGGCGATGAAAGAAAGGGGATGTTCCCCTCCTCCCTTGCATGGAGAGGGGAATCAATGTCACAACAGTGTTAAAAATGTTCTACTAATAATACAAAATGTAGTGTTTTATTCAAACTCCAGACTTAAAAATAGAGAACTGTTTTGGGATTGGAATCCCTATGTTCCTCTATGGAGGAGGAGGCAGGACGGCAGATCAAACTTAAAAATTTATACTGCCTTGAAGTCTTGCAACAGAAAAAAAAAAATGCCCAAATTGGCTGTAATCCAGTTGCATTCACAGCTAGAGTAGGTACATTGATCATTAGAACCTATGGAGGACTTGACTTGTGAAATCACCACTGATTGAACAGGCCTATTCTAGTTGTGATTTACTACTGGACTTCAGCCATTGTGATATATTCTCGATTTACTCTATAATCATTATTTAACCAATAAAGTCATTCACAATTAGCTGTAATTAATGATGTGCCTTCGATGAAACCATCTTGTCTTTTACAAGCAGTACTGGATACAAAACACCCCAATCCTGCATCATGTGATACAGTATTTGATTTCACATGCGTTTTTATAGTTTCAGTTTGTATTATTTCTTCTCCCTTTGACATTTTGCACGTCACATGGAGACTATCCTCGGGGAAAATAAATCAGCTTTTCTCCTGGAGTGCAAACTTTCTACTAATAATAAAACATGTCGTGTTTGAATACAGGAGAGCTTACAGTTGTTATAGCAACTAGAATGTAAAAGGAAGCCTACAATTTAGATGGGGCAGCTGTTTGATTCCCCAACAAATCCTTCACCCCAGTTACCCAACCACCCCCACAATGATTTAAAACCACTCTTCCCAGATGCAAGTGGTAACTTCAAAACACAGAAAGTTCGCAATGCTTCTAGATGCCTCAATCAACGGAAGCCTCTTTTAATCACTCTGGGAAGACTAGCTGCTTATAAGACACAAGAGCCTTCTACTTATGTTTGATTTCTGTTAATATGCCAGATGGTGAAATGGTGGGTCCATCTTGGGTATAAGATTTATATCAATCAGATAAGCATCAAATTGCATACAAAGAGTCATGTGACAGCTAGGAAGCTGAAAGACTCTATAGCATGAGATTCAATAAGTAAACCATTTTCCTTGGATGTTATGTCATGCTGTAGATATTCCATCTTTGGACACATATAAGCATACAACTAATTCATGTGACTTTGGCTGTATTGTGCAACCTTTTAAGTACAGTGGTGCCTCGCATGACAGTTTTTTCACTAGACATTGACTTTTTGTGATCGCTATAGCGATTTGCAAAACAGTGATTCGTATGGGGGAATTTTACTGGACAATGTTTGGTCCCTGCTTTGCAAACTGATTTTTGCTAGACAATGATTTTGACAGCTCCCTCCACATTTGCAAAACAGCTGTTTTTGGGACCTAAGCTTTGTAAGACAGCTATTTAAACAGCTGATCGGTGGTTCGCAAAGCGGCTTTCCTATGGCCAGTCTTCGCTAGATGACGATTCTTCCCCATTGGAATGCATTAAATAGGTTTCAATGCATTCCAATAGGGAAATGCTTTTTGCTAGACAATGATTTCGCTAAACAGCTATTTCAGTGGAACAGATTATCATCGTCTAGAGAGGCACCACTGTATTTAATCCTGTGCAACTTGATCAAAATAACAGCATCCTGCATTCAATTTTTATGTGTAGTAGTGTGCAGATTTAAAAGAGCAGTACAACATATATATATTCATTCCTCCACTGTAAATTGTTGGATGTCCTCACAGGAGGAGATACACTGATCCCAGCTGCATCTTCACGCCAAAGTCCATTCCATCCACTTGACCCTGGAGCCTTGTCCAAACAAGCTCATGAGCTTTGCCCAGATGGTGACCATTTGCTTAGGTGTCATTCATCATGATAACCTGAAATCAGGGCATCCAGCCAGCTGGCAGAGGATCCCAGATTCTCAGTGAAGTTTCTATCTCCTTCGCTGCTTTGACAAAGAGAGGAATGATGGCCATAACCAGGCTAATGTCTGCATCATTTTACTGCTTAACCTGCTGTGGACAAGTTTGCTGCTATAATTTCCAGGTCTGTTTATGGACAGAATAATCTATGCATGTGTTAATGGGCCCTGTCAGGGAAAGGAAGAAGCACAGCACAAAAGTGTGCTCACTCTGAATTACTAACAGAAAACTCAATTTTATCCTGAAACAACAAGCTAGTTTAGAGCGGCTTGATACAGATTGATTTCTGTCATCAATAATGATACGCTTTAGTGCCAAGAACTATTACAGGATAAATACAATGTCTGCACTCAGAAGCAGTGGATTTCCCCAGCAATTCCACCCCGTTATTTCCCCATAGGGTTTCTTCTTCCCACATGCAGCAGGGCCCGCCTCATGCTTTCACTTAGAAATTTCTAAAATTAATTTGCAGAATGTCCATGTATACTTGAGGCAGCACTCCGGGAATATCAAGGGATGAAAAGTATTTGCTTCTTGTCACTGTTGATGAGAGTCATTACCACCTGTTGTAGGGGACCACAGCCATTGGAAGCCATTGAAATCCAGAAACATCAGCATAGCTTCAACAAAAATAGGAAAGTCTGAAACTGAACAAGGTCTGGCTTCCAGTGCTGAAAAAATACAACCTGCAGAAGGTCAACGAACTCTACCCAGCCACCAGGACCAGGGATCATTGCACAAAGGGACCAGCTAAAGACACCCATTAACCACAGTGACAGATAATCTCTCTCACGTATCACAAAAATACATCCACAAAAAAAAAAAAAACACTGATCACCTTATCTCCCACAGCTATAAATACTCAGCAGTCCAACAAACAGCAACAGAGCTTGGACAGAGTTCCTACTCCAGTCCTCTGAAGATGCCGGCCACAGAGAATGGTGAAACATCAGGAAGAACAACATTCAGAACACGGCCAAAGAACCCAAAAAACCCACAACAATCATCAGATCCCAGCTGTGAAAGCCTTCGAGAATACATCAAAGTGAAGATTGTCAAAGAAAAAGCCATAGTGCTCAGCTTATCTTTCACTAATCAACCTGAATGTTGTACTCCAGTATGCCAGGGAAGGCCTTGTCCCCTGCCCAACCAGCCATTTCCCCATTGGCTGACAAACAAGATGGCGGGCAGCCTTTTGCAGTCCAGGACTCTCCAAGCTGTAAACAGGGCCCCAAGGTAAGGGATCAAAACATGATCTTAGCATCACAAAGGCATATTACTGGCCAGCAAAAAGAATGAGGGGTTTAGATCGATGTTTGGAATGATCCACCTTCCCAGTTTGTTTTAAACTCTTCTAATGACTTAATGCCATAGTCCTTATCATAAAATAGTTAGAAGAATAGAAGACGTTTCCTGCTGCATTAAGGCAAAGTTTGAATGTGAATTCTTGCTTGTCTCATCCTCCATACAAGATTTTATTATATTCTCAAATCATTCCTCACATTTTTGAGGGGAGCTAATTTTTGCACAAAATAACTCATTATGTACAGCAATACAACAATAAAAAAGTATGCAATAAAGGAGCACAATCCAGGAAGACTCCTTTGTTTCATTGACATTTGTGAGTTTTGAGCCTTGGATGGCTTGTTCGGGTTCTTTTTTAGTAATCAGCAAGGCCTTTCCCAAACACCACCTGTGCTTATAGAAAAATTAACACACTTCTCAGTTGGAGTTAAAAAGAGGGGCCAAATTCCTCATTGAGATGTTTTGTTGCAATGAAAAAGCCCCAACCAAGAAAAATGGGAGAATTTGATGAACATTCTTTGCTTCCCTCTACTGAATCAACCTGGTTTCCCATCTATGCAGAACAGATGTCTCCAGAAAGCCTATTCTTTTTTAAATAGCACACTGATGGCTGTGATTCAAAAGTATAGTACTGCTGATGGTTCCGTATGTATTTAAATTATGTCAATTAAAAGACCAATCTAAAACAATCAAAAGCCTGGTTTAACGTAATATACCTATCATGGTTAATAGCTGTCAATGGGCTGGCACTACACAAATTTAGTAACCCCCCAATTAAATGCATCTAAGCCAATTACAGTACCCTGTGACAATGAATGTCTTGAATTACTTAAATGCAACATGAAGAAGTACTTTTCATTTGTTATCATTGTCACTGCCAAGCATTTGCTGTTTCATCCTGAAACTCACGGATGTTCCCACACAACAGAATCCAGATTATAAATCTGAACAGCACAAATACAATTCACTGTGCCTCCCACTGTGGAGTAAAACAAACCAGTTCTAGGGAGCTAAACCCTGGATTTAGCTTCTTTTCAGCATCATGACGAAAGTAACAAATGAAAATCTGCAAGATGTTTTTTAAACATGACAGGATCTCGCACAGCTTCTTCCCCAGTCCTGATGACATCACTGGCAGAAAAGTTCTTATCTAATAAAATCATAAAATAAATAAATAAAATAAAAATTATGTCAATCACTTCTTTGTGTCAACTTTAGATGCTGAAACGGACAGAGAAGGGAAGCAAAAATGCCATCTGTGGCTTTGCAATGAACAGCGTTATGCCTGATCTCAAGACCGAACAACAGAGTAGAAATTTTATCAATAAAGAACACTATCATAGCAAAAGTGATATTTGGACAACTTTCAGAACCTAGCATTGCAAAAGACAGTTTTGCTTTCTTTCATGTTCAAAATGTTAATTTGTCATCTTGTTATCCTGTATATGAAAAGCATGTGCATTTAGGTCAATTCTTGAAATATTTCATTGAATATGAAATATTTCAAGAATTAACCTTCTACTCTTGGTCACATTCAAACCCAGATGGTTAAGAATAATAGGATTAGAAAACTGAAGAACTGGAATGAATGTGAGAGTCATCTAACCCACACCTCAGTTGAGGCAGGAAATTCTAGACAGACCGTTGCTGAAATACAATCATTCAATCCAACAATTTCCCAAGCAGTCTGTTTCACTCTTGAACTGTTTAGCAAAAATCTCCCTTCTTGTACTTTAAATGCAATGGTTTGGAACTTGCTTCTTTTCCCACATAACAACTCTTTGCATATTTGAAGACAGTTGCCATATCCACTAGACATAGATCCCCTTACCCATGTAAAGGGTTTGGGAAACATTGCCACATAACTTGGTTTCCAGACACTCTACCATTTTGAATACCTAGAGAACCTATTGAAAAACAGCCATGACCATTGCTTTGTATTTGGGTAACCATATATTTTTAAAAGCTCTAGGATTTTCCATTGCTTGGTGTTTCTTTCTGAATGGTAATGAGCACAACAGGGGATCCTGTAGGCCATCTTGACTGCTGCCATGGGTGTCACCAACATTAAGGCTGGTCTTTACTATGTAAAGCTTGGCATCATTTTTTCTGCATGCAACAGAGACATAATGGTCTATTTCCAGTGCCCACACCAGCAGAGTGATTGTTCCAAAATTGTGGCAATGGCCCTGTAAAAATTGAATGGAAAATCCAATACGGATAAAGTCTGTTTTATGTTATCTGTGGAGGTGCCCAACATCCTGGAAAGAATTGCAGATTTCATCAGCTCAATTGTGAGAAAACAAAGCCTCGCTTTCACTTAAATGTTTTTGAGGGCTTTGGTCTTCTGCTTTCTTCCCTCCTGGATTTTGTATGTGTGGGGCACTTATTGAACCAGTTTGGTTATGTTTTATTCTCTTTATGCCAATAAAGATTTTTTTTGTCTGTCTGACTATTTTCTGGCATTCTGAACTGAAGATTTAGACAACAGTCCACATTCATAAACTGGAGGTTTTTCGAAAGATTTAATTCTTGTCAAAAATGAATTGAAAGTTATACAATCTCTAACTGAAAAATCAAACTTTTTTTGTGACAGAAGAAGTAGTTTTGTACTGCATTTCCAAAGAAGCTCAAGGTGGAGTATATGACCTCACATTCCCATTTTATTTTTGTCCAAACAACCTAGTGAGAAAGTGAGATCTTTTAAGCAGGAATTAAGCTCAAGTCCTTGGTGTCCCTTCTTTTAGTTATTCTACAGACTTAGGAACAGGAAACTTGTAACACTCCAGCTATTGTGGAACAGCAGTTCCCACCCCCTTGATTATTAGCTGTGCCTGCAAGGGTCCATGGGATGAGGAGTGTGGGAGCATTTAGTGGACCACAAGTTGCCTAGCCTTGCCCAAGTGAGTGTCAATCCCCCAGTGCTGTGTATATTTAATTTCAATATTGATACTACCATGATCATTACCACCATAACCACTTCAGATTTTCTGTAGTGTGCATGTGTTAACAGACAAATCCATGCAAGTACAGGTACACCATTAATTGTTGCCACTATGCCACATAACCATTGATGGGTTCTATGCTATTGCCAGCTTTTCGCATTTTGGAAACAGGAAGGAAAATTTAAAACAAAACAAAACTGATCCTTGCTTAATTCAATGCCCTTTTGATTTAATCCTTGTCTCCTGTGTTTTCTTTGCATACTGTCCTTCAAGGTATTATAGCTGAATGTGTATTTTGAGATTTAAGAGGATTTTTCCACCCAGAGATTTATAATCTTTTATAGGAACTAATTGAAGTATGGTAGAAGCTTTGTGTTTTTTTTTCCTTCTTCCCAGAGTTAATTAATTTTTTCAAGGCTTAATACAATGCATTTCCTATTGGTCATAGCCTTTAATTAACTGGTATGTTTGAGGTTTCAGTAATGATGGTGGGAAATTTTAGTTCTCCCTAATCACCGTTTAATCATTTCACAGTGTAATATGCACAGTGGCCACCGAACTTGACACAACATGGACATACATATATTTTGGAGAATTCTCATATATATGGCCTTCTTGTCCCTTAAGATCTTTGTATAGCAGTTAAATCACAGCACAAACATGTCTGTATTGTCCACCTTCCATGAAAAGTTCTTCACAGAACAGATCACAATAACGTTAATAAGTTTGAGTGACCAATTATTGATGGCTGAAATCTAGTAGTAAGTTGCATTTAGAAGAGACCCATTGAATCCATGGGGATGTGTTGATGTAAGTAATACCTATGTATTGAAGGGCCAATTATAGCTTCACCTTCCTACTGGATTTCAGCCAATGTCTTTCTTTTCAGAATGACATTGCTTGCTAGCTGAAATTCTTCCACTGCTGTAATGTTTTTTTTTCTCAGTACAGTATTGAAATTTTCCATTATCTCCAAATGTACTAGTGAAAAGGAATGAAAAACAATCAGGCATTTCATTTGTTAAAAACTTTAACATTCAGAAAACAATCAAGATGTATATTCTAGCAATTCATAGGTAATAAAAATCATGATTCGGTTGTTAAGAAGGATAGCAAGTATAAGCTTTGCACTCATTCCACAAGCTCCTTCCCTTCCCTCAAAAGGCAGAAAGTGGGAAGACATACATCGTCCTCTTACTTGGTCAGTGTTACTGACACCTAGGCAACAGACTTGTAGCATTAATTGTGAAGGGCATGCTTTTGATGTAGACAAATTCCAAATCGAAAATTGTACCAGATTGCTTGCTACCAACTTAGAAGAAGTGCAGACTGGATTTTATTTTTTGTTCCAAAGGACTTACACTCAGGTAAGTAGACAAAGGGCTGCATCTTAATCTGCTTTTCTTGGCAGTAGTAGGAACACACAGATATTTCATGAAACAAGGAATAAAATGAAGAAAAATTCATAGACAGCATTTCTGTCATACCAAGATGGTTTGTCCATTTCTTTCAATTATTTAAACCATAAATGTAATGTTGAAACAATAGCTCCCTCATTGCTTTTTGGAACATATTAGTGAAAATGCTGTCATAGTATTGGTGACAGCATTTCCTATGCTTCCAATCACATGATATCACACTCAAGGGATCCATAACAATTGCAAAGCAAGCATTGGAACTGCTACAATGTCAATGAAGTGTCTCTCACACTTCCATTGACATGATAAAGCCCCATAGGAGTCATTATGTCATCAGTGTGAGCGCCAGAGTGGTTAGATGTCAATGAGAGTGCTATGTTAATGTCACCATAGATCAGTCTTGCAAAACTCCACCAGCCTGATGAAACGAAAGGGATTCAATTCCCCAAACAGTGCTTTAGAACAAGGGAAAGTATTACAGAGCTAAATCCTGAAAGGGAAGCCTTTGAGATATTTTCTGCCCAGGGAAGCAATGAACCCTAATCATAGAGTCATGGAGTTGTGGAGCTGGAAGAGGGTCCCAAATTCCAAATCAGAACATCTGTATCTACGTCATCCCTGATAGCTGTACAACCAACTTTTATTTGCAATGCAGGAGACATGACCACCTGAAGTGGTCCGTTCCATTGTCAAATTCCCTTTTAGTGGCCAAGATTTTCTTGCTTAGTGTAATAAATAGGTAGGCCTGTTGAATTACTGGGGATTTAGTGAGTCAACTCCACATATCCAATCGATCCAAACAAGCCTATTCCAACTGTAATTTGCTGCGCCAAATTGTAGTTACAGCAGGCCCATTGGAATCAATGGAACTTCACAGAGAGGTTGACTCACCAAATTCCCACTGATTCAATAGACCTCCTTTAGTGTGATTTACTACAGTAAGCAACAAGATTTTGGCCACTGCAAGAACATTTTTTAAAATCTTTAGTTGAAATCTGTTGCAGTTGAATCTATTGCTTTGCATCCTGCCTCCTGAAGCAACAGAAAATAAGCCTGCTCCATCTGTGATAGCCCTTCAGCTATTTAAAGATCATCCTATCACCGTTCAGTGTTCTCCAAACTAAATGTACACAACTCTCTCAACATTCTTCATTGGCCTAGGAGGAAAGGTCTGCCAAAGCAGAATAGCATAGTACTAGCTCTTCCCTTGACCTGGACTCAAGACTCTGTAGAACTGTCCTGGAACTTCACTCCTTTTCTTTCTGCACTGCATCACACAACTCATGTGTACCTTGTAGTCTACTGAGACACCTACATCCATTTCACATATACTATTGCCAGGCCTGCTGTCGTCACCTTTATTTCATATTTGGGCATCTGTTTATTCCCCCCTAAGTGTAGAACTTAACATTTTTTCTCTACTGAAATTCACTTTGTTTTGGCCCAGATGTCCAATATGTTAAGGTCATCTTACATTCCGATGTTGTCTCCTGAAATATTGCCTATCCTTCCTAATTTGTAGTCATCTGCAAAATGGGTTAGCATTCCTTCCACTCCTTTATCCAAATTATTTTTGAGATATCTCAATCAACCCCAAGTTCAGGAAAAAAAAAAACACCCTTGGATCCATTTGTCACTTTGTTCCATGATGATAAGGAACTGATGAGGAGAACTTTTACAGAGGGGTCCTCAGGGTTACCTGGGAATGTGAAATGTTTAATGCAGTTGGAATGGAGAATATGCTAAGGTAATCTGGGGTCCAATGCTTTGATATTCTATTTGCCACCTATCACATTTTGATTATTAAATTTGCTTCTGTATTGCATGTATTATTTTAGAACTGCTTCATTTGCTATCTTTCCAGAACCTGCCGGTCCACTTGCCATGCAGTGTGTGCGGCCAGCATCATCATCAGTGCACCAATCACAGCAGTAGCCTGGGTGACACAGCCCTGCCTCCCTCTTTGCCTGTCAACTCCATGACTGAGTGGGGAGACTCACTGTGCTGCCCCGTTGCTGGAATGGCCAGGTGAGCATGGAGGCAGGGCTTCACCAGTTGTGCTACTTTTGTAATTGGCATGCCAATGATGACAAGGCCCATGTGTGCCATGCAGTAAGTGGACCAGCGGGTACTGGGGCAGGATTCAAATCCCCACTTGGCTTCAATACTTTGGCCATCTCATGAGAAGAGAAGAGAAGACTCCCTGGAAAAGACCCTGATGTTGGGAAAGTGTGACGGCAAGAGGAGAAGGGGTCGACAGGGGACGAGATGGCTGAACAGAATGTAAGCAGCTCCAACCATTGTTTCTGCGACCCAGGTCTTATTGGACTCCCATACCCCTTGGCCAGTGGTTCTAAAACTGTTTTTGACTCCTGGCACCCTCGACTTACTGGACACTGGCCTTAGCTCCCCAATATAGTAGGATTGCCGTATCCGTGGGATCAGGACCCACAGTTTCACTTACCCACTTCCTGAAAAAAAATACAAAAATAAGAAGAAAAATAAAACCCAGACATACACATTCCCAAGGTATATTACCAGAGCTAACCACTAGATGGAACTGGAGACAATGTTATATACAGGTGGCTTAATGGAAGCACACTTATGGCTTGAGTTCTTTGAGGGAAGCAGCTTCCGGTGAAATGGGGAAGCCACAGCAAGGGGGACGGGGAAGGCTCCTTTGCTAACAAGAGGGCAGGAAACCCAGTCCTGTGGCAAGAATGAGCCAGGATTCACTCTCTCCACCATGCACAGATATAGGAGAAATGGGAAGTATGTACTTCATCCTACTGTATGATATTTCTGGTATGTGGGGGGGGGGAGAGAAGGGGGTGAGTAGGATAATACGATTCCGCAGCACACAGGTTGGGAAACACTGCCCTTGACTTTTGCAAATCATTTTCCTTAAGCAAAAAGGGAGAATTGCTTAGAGAAGCAGCAGGTCCCTGAAAAGCTTCCAGGAGAAGTTTTTCTCCTTCAAATCGGCTGCAGGATTCCCTATCAGTTAAAAAAAATCAGAATAAGTTGACTTCCAGTTTCATTTCCCTCCTGCTCATTTTTGACAGTGTGTGTGATCCTTCAATGTTCCTGAAAACAGAATATTTGTCCTTGGACTCACCAGAGTTGTCCCAACCAGAGGGTGCAATTAAGATGAAATGCCACATGTGTAAAGTGTTGGCTTTCATTACATATCCACCCGGTTATTAAAGTCTGAAGAAAAGGCTTTCCAGAAGACATTGCTTCATAAAGAAGCTCATTTTGGGGATCTAGAGAAAAGGTCTTTATTCTGTGTTGATCCTAAACTGTGAGATTTGTTTTATTCTTCATGGATTTATTGCACTCAGTGTGCACCATCTTCATGTTTTCCTTTTGGCTAAAAAGTGGCATGTGAAACAGTACATGTGCTGCATCAAGGCTTTGTTATTTATTTATTTTTAGTGATCAAATTGATATTAGTTGTAATTATACATAATGTTTGAGTTCTCTGAATTTATCATGCTAAAATGATGTCCTGCATGACAGTGAGGAGGAAGATGTTGGAATAGGAATCCCCATTTTGCCAGGTGTTGTTCCCCGTCAGACCCATAAGGAACATGTAGAGCACAGACCTCAACCATGCATTGTCAAAATGGCAATAACATCAGTAATCATCCCCTGCAGTGACCTTGCATCCTGTACCTGATGATTCATGGTGATTACTGTTAAAAAAAAATTCCAAGACAATAAGACAGAGATATTAAAGAGGAAATAATTTTTGGTCTTCGATGATGTGGTGTTCTGAAATAAAAACACAACATGTAGAACAAACATCTGATTGATCCCAGGATAATTTAGTCAGCATTGTGGTCTTTGAAAAATAGAGGTAGGCATTTGGGTGACCAAAGAAATCATTATTTGGGCTCCTGTACTGTGATGAATGTGCATCAGCAAATGAACAAAATGGTATGTAGTCTGAGTACATGCAGATGCATTTTTAAAACACAGAAGACAAAAGCAGTTCTAATATTCCTTCAGAAATTGACTATATAGGCTATTGGTCAGAGAAAAGTGAGGAAAGAACTTATGTTCTTGTTCAGGAACCCAACAATGTTTGGGAAAAGACTATGATCTAACTTGGAGGGAATGATCCATTCTAATATCTTTCCACCAGTTCATAAACACAGGAAACAATAAGATGACCTTGAACTCTTGGGATATGCATGATTTAATAGGCATTGCCCAGGCCAGGTGGAATGATACTGATACCTGGGATGCAGTAGTGCCACTTATTCCAAAGAAACAGACTAAATAGAAAATGTAGCATTGTATGAATACACTTCCAAGGAAATTCATGAGTTGGAACATGGAAGGTGAGTGGAGAACAGTCAGGTAAACATTAATGGAGAGGGAAGCAACAGGGCTGCCAATGGCCATTGACTGCCTAGGCAGGTTGGGTACTGGAACAACTGTAATGTAGAGGTTCCAAGCCTGCTTCCCACTCATCACTTACATGGTGTTCTCTGAATATTAACTGGCAATTGACAGCCATCCTCATAGGATCTGCAGTGCAACTATTTGATGGATTAGCAAATCAGCTAATTACCAAATTGAGGTAATCCAAAATACCGAACATATAAGGAATAAGCATTTTGTGGTTCAGTCTTCTGCTTGATTCATGGTGGGTTCATGGGCTGACATGGGGGCACCCTTTGAGGCTGACACATCTTGTGCCCACTTGAAGTCATAGGGGTTAGAGAGAGAGAAAAAAGCCTGGAAAGATCTCCTAGTTCTGGGCTGACTGATGCTGGACTGTAGAGATACAGCAGGTCACTGGAGCACTGGGATCACCCTTAGAGGACAGGGGGGAGGATCTGGGAGGACTTCTGCTCCTGATCTAGGATCTGCACTGTATTAGGCACCTCTGCAAGGTAGACAAACTGGTATAGTTTAATAAAGTTCAAGGCCCAAGAACTCAACCATTCACAAAATCTTAGGAAATTATCTATGGTTCAGAAGAGGCACTTGGAAATGGGAGAGAATTTCAGTAGATTTGATAGCTCTGATAAAAAGTCACACCTCTTTGAGACTGGCTACCAGAAAAAGTAATTTTCCTCTCAATAATTCACACATTTACAAATAGAAAAGGAAAAGGACAGGATTAAATTAAAACTATATGTCAAGGAACACAATGCATTGTCTTGTAAACTTAATAGCAAAAAAGATTGTTACACATGAAACTAACTATATGCAGATTTGTAGTTTTGGACTAAAATTCCCAGAATTCCCAGGCAAAAAAGAGAGCAGGGATGTGGTGGCGCTGCGGGTTATACCGCAGAAGCCTCTGTGCTGCAAGTCCTGCAGTCGTAAGATCAAATCCATGCGACGGAGTGAGCTCCCGTCACTTAGCCCAGCTCCCGCCAACCTAGCGGTTCAAAAGCATGCAAAATGCAGGTAGATAAACAGGGACCACCTCGGTGGGAAGGTAATGGCGTTCCATGTCTAGTCACACTGAACACGTGACCATGGAAGATTGTCTTTGAACAAACGCTGGCTCTATGGGTTGGAAACGGAGATGAGCACCACCCCTTAGAGTCAGACACAACTGGATAAATTGTCAAGGGGAATCTTTACCTTTACCTTTACCTACACTAAACTCTTTCACATATGGTTACAAAAACAAAGCACAACCAACACAATTGCAGGAGCTGGTGACACCTTTATTAGGTATCATCCATCAGGTAAGCTGAAGGATACGCCTATTTACCACCACTAGATAATACTGCTAATCTGGCCTTAAATTGTCTCCAACTGGCTCTGCTTAGTGGATGAACTAAAATTTGACCTCTAATCCCTGATGGAGGACCCCAGACTCTTTGTGTTGCCCTGTTCCCTGGCCAAACAGAAACTCACAGTCTCAAAAGAAGACTGTACGTAGGAAGGTGTGTGCATATTACCTGGCGTTTCTTGGTCAGAGGAGCTGGGCTGTGACATCCAGTCACCAGCTGCCTGATATATAGTTTGGAAACCACAGCCTGCATGTTTTAAACTCATCTCTAAGAAACAAGCCTGGCAGATCCATCTGCATTAATTTGGGGGGGCTTTCATTTAGATCTCTTTTTCTGCACTATCCAGAAGACATCAGTGCATGGCCTGAGAAAGTGGATTTTAACCTGCAAAACCTTGCAGATTGATTTACTATTATTATTAGTGGTTTTATACAGGTATCATCTGCTCCAGAATTCATACTGAGTAAGGACTGCATGGCTGTCTTTAGTTTTTTCCCCTAAGAGAGGTCAGTGCCTGCTAATAATTAATAATAATTGCACACCCTCTGACTTATGGTGACCTTTTCCAAGGTCTACTAATAGGGTATATGGTAAAGCAATAAATGGTAAGGTGCTTACTTTGAAAATTCATGGAGAAAAAAAGGAGAAAACATATTGTAGATGTATAAGGAGTTTTCTTTACGTCTGCTGATATTTTTTTTAATTTTGCCAAGGGCATGAAGAAGAGCCAAGTCAGTAATGAAGGTGCACAGTAAGCAAAGTATATTTAGAAGTCTGTATTAAAAATAAACATTGGAGAGCGTAAAAGTGCTTTGCCAAAAGCACTGCTCACTTGATGCTTCAGCAAAAGCTGGCTTGCTTTCTCTCCAGCAGAGTTATTTAACCGGCCAGATTAGCCTCTGGGAATGCCAAATACAATGGGCAAGGAAAACAGAAACAAGGCTATGTGCCTGGCTGTACCTACCAAACCCTGCAATTGACACAAAAACAGCATCTGGCATCATCCTGTGAGGAAAGGCTCATGATTTTGGCAGGTTTGGGGATGGCCGAATATCCCCTAGGACTGCAGGTTCATCAAGTTTATGCATCAATGAAGAGGTAGGTAAAAAAACAACGACACCAGGAGTAATGATTCCCAATTAAATTCTTGGGCACTGAAGCTGATGCAAACCTTTCCCCTCCAATCTCCCTGTCTTACATCTTCTAAGTGAACAAAATAGAGTGAGGTTTTTGGAAACAGAGTTCTTTCCAAATATGAAAATTACTCCTGAAAAATATGAAACCCTGCTATGATATTGTGTCTAGCCCCAGTTTCCAAGAAACGTAGACTCCTACTGCTGATTTTTCTTCCTTTTACTTCCACGTTTCTATGCCTTCCTGTTGTTTTGTTTGCTAAAGAGGAGAAAAAGAGTTATGGTTTCCTTCAGCTTTCCATAGCACCACCAAAGCAGCTTCACCTGCCAAATATCTTATCCAAAACTGATTAAGAAGGAAGATCCTCCAGGAAACCTTTACATAGACCAGTGATTCTCAAACTGGAGTCCCTAGATGTTTTTGGACTGTAGTTCCCAGAACCCCTCACCACTTTCTGTGCTGGCCAGGACTTCTGGGAGTTGTAGTCCAAGGACATTTGGGCACTCAAGTTTGAGAACCACTGACATAGACAACTTGGTCTGATTGACATAAAGATCTGGTCTATTTTCATTTCTTTCAAAATCCTTGAGTTCATGAATGTGGGATATTGTGCTTCTGTATCTACAATTTAAAAAGCCAAGGAATAGTTCAGTGTTGCTGCATAATATCATGTCCATGTTGCCAGCAGGAAAAAGAATGCCAAGGTTCCTGCAAAGGGCAGCCTGAATGTTGACAACACAAATAGTGGCAGTCAAGATGGTCTTCAGGATACTCTCTTGTTCTCACTATCATTCACAAAGTGACACCAAGTAAGGGAAAACCCCAGAAGCTGAGTCCTTTTTTCATCAACTACCTCTCACCCATCGTCGTCTAGTCGTTTAGTCGTGTCCGACTCTTCGTGACCCCATGGACCAGAGCACGCCAGGCCCTCCTATCTTCCACTGCCTCCCAGAGTTCTGCCAATTTCATGTTGGTTGCTTCGCAGACATTGTCCAGCCATCTCATCCTCTGTGGTCCCCTTCTCCTCTTGCCGTCACTCTTTCCTAACATCAAGTACTTTCCAGGGAGTCTTCTCTTCTCATGAGATGGCCAAAGTATTGCAGCCTCAGCTTCAGGATCTGTCCTTCCAGGCAGCACTCAGGGTTGATTTCCTTCAGAATGGATAGGTTTGTCCTCCTTGCGGGACTCTCAAGAGCCTCCTCCAGCACCACAGTTCAAAGGCATCAATTCTTCGGCAGTCTGCTTTCTTTATGGTCCAGCTCTCACTTCCATACATCACGACAGGAAAAACTATAACTTTGACTATTCGGACTTTTGTTGGCAAGGTGATGTCTCTGCTTTTTAAGATGCTGTCAAGGTTTGTCATCACTTTCCTCCCAAGAAGCAGGCGTCTTTTAATTTCGTGGTTGCTGTCTCCATCTGCAGTGATCATGGAGCCCAAGAAAGTAAAATATGTCACTGCCTCCATATCTTCCCCTTCTATTTCCCAGGAGGTGATGGGACCAGTGGCCATTATCTTAGTTTTTTTGATGTTGAGTTTCAGGCCATTTTTTGCACTCTCCTCTTTCACCCTCATTACAAGGTTCTTTAATTCCACCTCTCACCCAAGCACAAATCAATTGTCAGGGCAGTTTCTTGACAAATGTGAATGGTAGCGAGAATCTTGACTGCTGCCATTGGTGTTGGGTTGTAGGAAAGAGGCTAGCATGCTGGCCTTGTTGTGTATGGACTACCCTTTTTTGTGATAATAGAATATAGTTCAAGAAGTCAAGCAAAAAGTACCACTTATCCACAAAACACCCACTCCTGTGGTTGACTATTGCAAAAGACAATTGTTAGTCGGGCATGAACCAGTTTTTAAGAAAACTCATCTGCTCTTATTGATCTTCACAGCAAATCCCTTTTGCTAGGTTCCAAGGACCCCAAGGTTACCAAAAACAATTTGAAACATTAGTTGCTCTTCACCAATTTAACCTTTATCTAAGGATCAAGGCAGGAAAATTACTTTTTCTTGCTCATCCCATTGCACAGAAAGAATCAAGAATATAATTAAGGATAAAATTTTGAACCGAAAGGAACTTTGCAGAAGTGAAAAACAATTTCCCTTTTGAATAAACAGAAAAGTTCCAGATGCCCTCCAATCAACAAGACACAACATGGGGCTATCTTAATGACTTTTCTCTTGCACCATGTTGTGAGCAGGTACAACACTGGAGGACATCTGGCATCATTGATCCTTCTGTGTGAAATTTCTAGTCTTTTGTTGCTTCCTTTAATATCATTTTTGCTCATGTGTGATCTCCATATGCAAAACTGCGGGTGCAATAAAGAACCTCTCAGTTGAAAGTGAAAAGAAGAAGGATGTTTCTTACTCCTCATCTCATTTGTTAAAATTAACATGGTACCCTTTCGCCACCCCTTTTAACTGCTGCCTTCTGAATGCACAGACTCAGCAGTCTCCAGGGATTAATTTAGAATGGCTGCTGCCATTTGCCTTTCAAGAGATATTCTACAGCTCTATGCAAAATATTTTCCTACTCCCTTGTGAATGGAAACACCATGTGTGGCATTCACGCGGTCTGGGGTATATTCAAAAAACTGTTCTCATTATGTCAGATCAAGTCAAAGGATGTTGTTGAAAGAAGGGTCCTGCTGAATCAAGGAAAAAGGCCCATCAAATCCTGGATCTTGTTTTCAGCACTGAAATGATTACACAAAGGGCACCAAGTTCACCACTTTCTCTTAACTGTGTATCCTAAATGACCTTTGGAGGCATTTTGTCAGTGTGGGACCATTCCCTCTACTGGTTCATTTTCAGAGATATAACAGGTTTTATGACTATCAAACATTTGTCAATCATAGAATTATGGTGCAGTGGTTAAAACGCTGTACTGCAGCTAAATTTTGCTCATGACCTGGGGTTCAAATCCCAGGTAGCTGGCTCAAGGTTGACTCAGCCTTCCATCCTTCCGAGGTCGGTAAAATGAGTACCCAGCTTGCTGGGGGGGCAATGTGTAGCCTGTATAATTAAAAAAATGTAAACTGCCCGGAGAGTGCTTGTAGCGCTATGGGGCGGTATATAAGTCAAATAAATAAATAAATAAAATAAATAAATTGGAAAGGACTCCAAGCATCATCACGTCTACCTTCCTTCAGGTGTAGGAAGTCCATAGCTGGACAGATGGCCATCCAGCCTTTGCTGAGAACACTACATAGGAGATTCTTCTCCTATGTAGTGTTCTCAGCAAAGGCTTCTTGTTAGGTTGAAACATCTCACTACTCATCCAAGTAGCTTCATCAGTCTCTCTTGGATGAGTAGTGAAATGTTTCAATGTAACAAGTTCTCTGCAGCCAAAGATGGAGAAGCTCTATACAGTCAGCAAAAACAAGACCTGGAGCTGATTGCAGCTCTGATCATCAGCATCTCATAGCAAAATTCAAGCTAAAACTGAAGAGAGTAGGAAAAACCACTGGGCTAGTCAGGTATAATCTAAACCAAATCCCTTATGAATACACAGTGGAAGTAAAGAACAGATTTAAGGAATCAATTTGGTGGACAGAGTGCCTGAAGAACTATGGATGGAGGTTCGTAGCATTGTACAGGAGGCAACAATAAAAACCATCTCAAAGAAAAGGAAATGCAAGAAAGCAAAATGGCTGTCAGCCTTAGAAATAGCAGGGAAGAGAAGGGAAACAAAATGCAAGGAAAGTTACAGAAAATTGAATGCAGACTTCTATAGAATAGCAAGGAGAGACAAGAGGGCCCTCTTAAATAAACAGTGCAAAGAAATAGAGGAAAATAATAGAAAGGGAAAAACCAGAGATCTGTCCAAGAAAATTGGAGATATTAAAGGAACTTTTTGTGCAAAGATAGACATGATAAAGGACAAAAAGAGTAGGGACCTAATAGAAGCAGAAGACATCAAGAAGAGGTGGCAAGAATACACAGAGGAATTATACCAGAAAGATCTGGATGTCCTGGACAACCCAGATAGTGTGGTTGCTGACCTTGAGCCAGACATCCTGGAGAGTGAAGCCAAGTGGGCCTTAGAAAGCATGGCTAACAACAAGGCCACTGGAGGTGATGGCATACCGGTTAAACTATTTAAAATCTTAAAAGATGATGCTGTTAAGGTGCTACACTTAATATGCCAGCAAGTTTGGAAAACTCAGCAGTGGCCAGAGGACTGATGTTCAGTGGCCTCACTTCTTAAGGTTGGGGGGGGGGAGAAAGTATCTTGCTTCTTAAATATGAAGTTCTGTTACTTAAATGTTTTCATTTGTTTTATGGGACAGCTATAATTTCCTCCAAGAATGCCCCACAGAATGATAACACAGCATATCTCATCATTGTTTATTGAGAGTCTTGGCTAAGGAATTCAGCTGAGCCGAGCCATATAATGAAACTACTACTTCAGCAAGTAGTAAGTTCCTCTCCCCTGTAAAACAAAATAAAGAAATTAATGCCAGAAATGAAATGTATTATACTCTCCTTTGCTTTTTTAGGAGCTGAAAGCTTTCCTTAGTTGCTATATTATCACTGCAGAAGAGTGCTCTGATGTTATTGTGCAACAAAGTAAATCAACATTCTACAAGGCAGTTCTAAAAATGGGGGCAGCCGAATAAAACTTATAACTTGGGAACTTGACTTCAGATCAGCAACAAATTTGGTACAGAAGTAGCACAGTCTGTTCTTCTTTGGAGACATTTGGGCAAAGGGTTTTTGAGTTATGATTTTTTGAAAGGTAAAACTGTTTTACTCTACCCTGTGCAGAAACAAGCGGCCTTCAATGATACCACATTTAAAGCAGATCGTAGACCAGACCAGAAACTTAAAAGACCATTTGCTTTTCTTGAAAGAGAATGGTTGGCCCACCTGCTTTAAAAAAAAAATTGAAAGTAATCCAGGCTTCAGAGGCTGAAATAGTGATCCTCTCAAAAGGCCTTTCAAAAGGGGAAAAAACAACTACATTGTTATAAGACTGAGCATGCATGGAACAGGCTTACCAGCAATAGTATTCCAAAGTAGATACATTGTTGCAGCATTGTGGCCCAGGAAGGGAAATGTTTGGAGGGCAATGAAAGATCACAGAAGCAGTCAGAAGATAGGTATTAGGTTTTAGAATATAACGAGCTTTTTCTGCCTTCATGTAAAATGTAAATTGCTAAGAAATGCAGTAACTGTTATTATGTGCATGAATTAGTCGAATTAGATGCATGGTTTGTATATGTATTCATCAATGAAAACTGTCCACTGTATGTGAGAAAGAGTATGTGCATGACTTCAGCAAGGGGAAAGATAGTTTGCACTGATTGTAAAAGCTACAATTAAAAAATGCTTCGTGTTTTGCTTTTGCTTTCGATATTGTTTCTTGGTTGAAGGGACAGTGCTTTCCCCCCAATATACCTACCCATATGTATGTTTCAAAAAGGCACATGGTTGACTCCCATTTTTTTTAGATTTCTTGCACATATGCAGATCCTACGTATGAGTATGGTCCTCTTCTCTTCAGACTGAACGATGAATGAGTGATGACTCAAGAAGCAGGGACAGCCACTCCTCTCAGAGTGTGCTGATGACTGTGCATTACCTGACCAGGATCCGAGAAATATGTACATTTTAAAGGATCTCTACAAACATTGCTAAATCAATGTTAGAAAAACCCACATACACAATTGTGTAGAGTAGAAAATTGTGTATTTTTGAACAGAAAAGTGTGTAATGAAATATGAATTTCCATGTGGGAAAAAGTTTTGCAATCTAGTGTATAAACTGGATGTTTGACGGGAAACAGAGAAACTCAGAATGTGATGGATAGATTTCCAGATCCCTAGCATTTGACACTTACACAATAGTGATCACTTCAGATGTTTGATTGTTCAGCTCTTTGGAAATATCTGGAAACAACATCTTAGAACTACAAATCGTTTAGAGCAACATGTTCCAGTGTAGCTGCAATCCTTTGAGTGACATGTTGGCAAACCTTAGGCTTTCAAGATTTTTAATGTCGTTCATCCTGGATATTTTTGCATGTATGCCCATTGCCATCTGGTAGTTGTTTGTATAGCTCAAGTTTGTAACACTTTTCAAGATGGTGCTGTGATTAAATTGGCATGACATGCACCAGTAATCAGGAAAGTCTATAATTAGGAACAAATCTGCAGAAGCGTAAATCAACCTGACTTGTCATCACATGCCACAATAAAATGCAAAACAAGAATCTTAATCTTTGATTCACTTTCATCAACTAAGGACATTTCACACAGATCACAGAAATGGAAGTGCAAATGATGACTGCACTAGTGATGCGCAACATCCCACTTCAGTTTCATCTGTGCCTGAATAAGGGTGCACAGACTGAGGTCCTTCTGGAGACATTCCAATCTGATCTTTCTCCAGATCAATGATGGTATTTGTGTATTTTTAATTTTAACATGAAAAAAACTATTCCCACAAATGACGAAACTCAAACAGTTAAGACCTCATGACTAAACAGCACCATCGGCATCACAGATGTGTAGGGTCCAGACATCAAAGTAACATTTCAGTCAATCATCTGTCATCATTATAAGAACATAAGAAGAGCCCTGCTGGATCCAAGGGCCCATCTGATCCAGCTTCCTGTATCTCATAGTGGCCCCACCAGATGCTGCTGGGAGCACATGAGACAACTAGATACCTGTCTCCTGATACCCCTCCCCTGCATCTGACATCTTGAGGTCCCTTCCTTCTAAGCCTGGGGATTATACACCCCCATCATGGCTTTTAACCTGCAATGGACTTTTCCTCCAGTAATCTGTCCAATCCCTTTTTAAAGGCATCTAGCCCAGATGCCATCACCACATCTAGTGGCAAGGAGTTCCACAGACTAAGATACGCTGGGTAAAAGAATTTTTTTTTCGATTTCCCCTGGTTCTAGTATTGTGTGAGAGGGAAAAGAGCTTCCCTCTATCCACTTTATCCGCTGCATAATTATATATCTCAATCATGTCCACTCTCAGGTGCCTTTTCTCTAGATTAAAGAGCCCCAAACACTGTAGCCTTTCCTCACAAGGGAGGTGCCCCAGCCCAGTCATCCTTTTAGTTGCCCTCTTCTGCACTGTTTCCAGTTCCACTATGTCTTTTTTAAGGTGTGGCAACCAGAACTGTACGCAATACTCCAGCGTTATGTGTGGTTAAATGGCAGCAACTCTTGGCAGAAATGGTGTGCTGGGAAAGTGACCCTGCAGGAAATGATATTCACTTGCATGACCACAAAAATGAAGAAAATGTGCAAGTTGGAAGAGAAATTAACACTAATTCTGGCCTTGCCACTCAAACGTTACACAAGAGGAACACACACATTCATCCACAGTGACACACACAACCCAGTTCTCACAGTGAACTGTTTAGTAAACTAAAGTAAGGTGGATAAGAAAGAAAGAGAAAAAAAAATCTAGAATGCTTATTCTAGCTATGGATAATTGGCAATTCAAGCTTTTCACTTTACCCTGCAGCTGCACAAAACATCTGGCTGAGAAGGTCACAAGAGTGTATATAGCACACTGTGACCTCAGTGTGATCCTCTAGTTTGTCAGTAGTTGGACAGTCCAGGAGAGATGTTGGGATTTATTGAGGATCTCAGCTGTGAATTTGCCTCCTCCTTGGGCACTTGCAGGTCCGTCTACTGATACTGTCTATTATTTTGAATTCCTCATTTCACACCACAGAGGTAGAATAAGAACTTTTAGAGTCTCATAAATGCTGCACCAAGCTTAATTGATCTGTGGGTCTGCTCTGTGGTTGGCCTAAAATCTGAAGAATACCTCCAATTTAATTGGTTTTCATAGATTTGCCAGAAAACTGTGCAGAGCACTGGATCAACTGTGAAGCCCATAAATGAACCATGGCAAACCATCAAACCCCTGGTTCATGGCCATCTCTGCTTCCTACATATAGCTTTAATCATGCTACACCAAGATGGCCATAAGGCAATTCTTTTTTTCTGTTTTTGATTTTCAATTCAAAGGACTGGTGTGAAACCTTTAAACACCTCTTCATAATCTTTGTGACTATTTGAGAAGGAATCATACCTAAATGATTCCTTCAGCTGTGGAAATTGTACCAGCTATGGCCCTACCTGGACGAGCGGAGTCTCATGACAGTTACACACACACTGGTAACATCTCATATAGATTATTGCAATGCGCTCTACGTGGGGCTGCCTTTGAAGACGGTCTGGCGACTGCAAATGGTCCGGAATCGAGCTACGCAGCTGGTGAGTGGTGGAACCACTAGGGAACACATCAAGCTGATTCTGTTTATATTACATTGGCTACCCGTTGCTGCCCGGGCCCAATTCAAAGTGCTTGTTTTGACATATAAAGCCCTGAACGGCTTGGGCCCTGGATGCCTGAAGGACCGCCTCCTTCCATATGAAGCTACCTGGCAGTTAAGATCTAGCCAGGGGGCCCTTCTGAAAGCGCCATCCTTAAGGTATTTAAGAGGGAGGGCTTGTAGAGAAAGGGCCTTTTCAGCAGCTGCCCCAACACTATGGGACGTCATCCCAACTGAGATTCATCTGGCACCGACACTGACGACATTTCGGCACCAGTTTAAAACCCTCGTGTTCCAGAAGGCTTTTAATTGAAATAATATCAATGGAGAGTCCTGATGGCAACTTCTGGAGTATATATTTTAATTGTTTTATCTTTTTTACTGTAGTTAAATTGTTGTAATCCACCCAGAGACTTCTGGGTAGTGTGGGTGGCATATAGAATGAATGAATGAATGAATGAATGAATGAATGAATGAATGAATGAATGAATGAATGAATGAATGAATGAATGAATGAATGAATGATTTAGTAATGGTTGATCACACATGCTATGGGTCCTGGAAAAGATCACAGCATCTCAGAATTGGTTGAACAACAGGAATGTCTCTTTCAAAAGGACAATTTTGTCCTGTTCGTGTAGCAGGAGGCCATCTCCCTCAGCTACCTTTGTACAATTCTGCAGCTTTAGTAGTGAGAATTGTTACTTTTCAGAAAGAGAGAGTATGAGAGAAATTAGCAAGCCTTTAACAAAGCACAGGCATACTGGGCAGATGTAATTGTATTTGTGTTTAAAGTCAGCCATAAACATGAGATGCGGGGAAGAGAATGTCCTTCTGTGACCTTCTGGAAGAATGCCAAAGGCACCCCGTGGTGGTAACAGACATCATTAAATAAGGGCTGGGGAGTCTAGGTTCTTGGAATAATCACCTGTTGGAGGAACATTTCGCAGGGGGCACATTACGGATGTCAATCTTTCATATGCTCATTATGATGCCCTGTGTGTTTGATTATGTGCGAACAAGTGCGATCTACCTTGCAGCATATCAGGAACTCCAGCTGGAGGTATTAGCAATCTTGACAGAGTAAAGCAGCGTATTAAGAGCTCATTGCTGAGAATCCTCTTAAAAAACCAAGACTCTGGTCTCATTTTGCTCCAAACGTTTCATCTAAGACATCAAATATCATGTACCCTTAGCCTTCTGATGGATGAATTATTAATTCCTTGTTTGAACTGGGAAGCACAATTCTGATTCGTTTTTAGGAGACCAAATGAAAATTCTTGAGCCTTGCACAATGAATTCTCCCCTGCTGTGTTTGGTGCCTCCACTGAAAAGAGTTTACTATATGAGAATCTGGAAAAAAAATTACAACTGCAAGTCATTAATATGAGGATAGCAGTCCCTCTGTTCAGGCGTTACCGCTATGAATCTACTTGGCACCGTCTGAGAAGAAAATCAAGCCCATCTCCTCCCTATTGTTGCTTTCTAGACACTGAAAGTGAAGCATATGCAAAGAAAGAGGTTCTTTCGTTTGAATAGGATCTCCACCAGGAACTCTAAATGTTTTCTCCCTTGGAGGTCTACATTTGAGCAGAAACGCCTCTGCATTCAAGTCAGTTTTCACTTGTAAAAAATGATGAAGAAGAAGGGAGAAGTTGGATGTTCTCGTAGAAGCATTGTGAGTATGCACAGGAAGATAAAGCCTCCAGACTGTCTACTTCTGATAAATGACTGCATATTTTTTCAGATTGAGGCAAGATTAAGACAGCAGTCGTAAACACAGAACCCTGGAGATCCCTGGTGAAGTAGAAACATCCTACTTCTGAATAAATGTGGCTAGAAATGGTTTGGTCAAAACAACGAGCACCTGGAATTGATTTCCACAAGACAAAGGGATGGCAGCTTGATAGTGGAATTATCCATCATTTGGGTAAATTAATATTTTTACATTCACATATTTGAGGTACCGGCCCCGATCCTGTTGGTGTTCACATACAGATGTTTGCTTGGAAGTGTTGGGTTAAAAGTAGAGATTGGGATAAATATAAAAATGGATCTTTTTTTCGATGGAAATAACTGATTTGTTAAATATTCATCAATCCGTATTCATCAAATGTTAAGTCCTGACAAATATGGCTTGATGAATATTTCCCCATTTTATTCGTCCTTTGTAATTAAAAAAAAATCTGTCTACTGGCTGCTGATCAGCTGATCAGTGGGCCTATAGGCAGTCAACCACCCCGCAGCCTTCTGATTTTTAATAGCCCATGCAACAAAGCATCAGCCATTATACCTTAGCAATGTAATGCATTTATTTTCATAAAAATCATTATTGGGAATGTTAAAATTCTTGTCATGGGAATTTTCTCATTGTTTCAAAGGTGAGGGGAGAAAAAAATTAAAGTTTTTCTTTCTTGTGTGAGAATAGATGGGGCCATAGCTCAGTGGTACGGTGAATGCTCTCATGCAAGATACAGCTAGTAGCATCTTCTTTTTGAAAAATGGCTGCTGTTAGGAAAACTTATCTGTCTGAAGTCCTGGAGAGCTGCTTTTGGTCTACCTATCCACGCATTAGCATCTCTGACCTTTGGATCAGAGATGCTAATGCTTGGATTGTTGTTGTTTAGTCGTTTAGTCGTGTCCGACTCTTCGTGACCCCATGGACCAGAGCACGCCAGGCCCTCCTGTCTTTCACTGCCTCCCGGAGTTGGGTCAAATTCATGTTGGTCGCTTTGATGACCCTGTCCAGCCATCTCGTCCTCCGTCGTCCCCTTCTCCTCTTGCCTTCACACTTTCCCAACATCAGAGTCTTTTCCAGGGAGTCTTCTCTTCTCATGAGATGGCCAAAGTATTGCAGCCTCAGCTTCAGGATCTGTCCTTCCAGTGAGCACTCAGGCTTGATTTCCTTTAGAATGGGTAGGTTACCAATTATTTACACTATGTCAGACCAAAACTCTGAACTGCTATGGGGCAATTTCCAAACGCACAATATCCTAAGAAATTGTCCTTTTGTGTCCTTGCTTGCTCATCAGCCACCTTGGAGCTCCTTGAAAAGAGGACAACCAAACTAATTGACTTTAGACAACATGAGAAACTCTTGGGGGACAGCAATGGCATTGCATTTTGACCCAAATGCACAGTAGAGTGGCTGCTGCATTCAGGAGTAATTATGATAAGCTCATTTCATTTTTGTCTAGTCATTTGATTTTTTTGCTTGATCCAAGTAAGTCACATTAGTTGAGGTTAATGACACAATTAACTTTACACATGATATCAATCACATAACATTTCCTACTATAATTAACCATGGTTGCTCCCTACCATGGGCTTTACTATACATAAACATGATCTGAAAAATATGTAGGCTTTAAGAAATTATTCCCGGAGGTGTGTGTGTGTATGTGTGTGTGTGTGTGTACATCTGATAGAAAAATCACACTGATAAATGTTTGTTTGTTTGAGAGCGCCATTAAATTCAGAAGTGAAGACATTGCATTGTAGGTGCGACTGACCATCTTAATCTGGGAATATCAAGGCTTCTCCAGCTCTCGTATGAGATCTTTCTTCCAATTACTTGATGTAGGGAGGTGACCAGCACTCATAAAATTACTAAATCTCAGATTTTTTCCAAGTCTCAGTATGCTCAGATTCCACATTAAGGGTTTCCCTTTAATCAGTGACATAGATCAGCTTTCCACAAAAATTGGAATACAGAAGTTTGGTTTGGTTTCCCAAATATTCTGTACAGGAAGCTAGCAAGCTCTGTGCAGCTTAATGCCCTCTCTGGCATATTCTGTTCAGGAAAGACACTATTTTACGTATATACAATTGTAAAATTCGGCACAATTTGACATTTCTTCTGTCCTTTCCAGGTGATCCTTGCACAGGAAAAGTGAGACTCTGTACAGGAATTGTGTTCATCATGATCCCCTTTCTTTAACCTCCATATATGTAATTTCAAGTCATCTTGCATGAATAGTGCCATATTGAAATACCAAAAAGGCATGTTATTAAAATTTTGTTCCTGACTTCATATTCTTCTGTAATCGGATTTGTTCCCGGGTAAAAATTAAATTGTTATTCTTCCATCTACGTACAACAGCAGAATCCTTAGCTACAATTGTGCCAGGGAAAATGTAATTTAAATCTCAACTTTGTATGTTTCCATGGACCACTGGCCTTTGTGCAAGCGTACAAATTTATAACTGGATACAGCTTTATTAGGCTCAAGACATAAAAAGAGAGAACAAGCCACCAGGGCAGCAGGAGATAACCCTTTACAATATTAATAAAGGCTTTCTATATTTACTATATTTCTTTGACCTATAATGTCAGAAATATAGATTATGCCATTAAATCATGCATCTACCTTGCTGGGTTACTTGCCGTGCTCTGCAATGAATATGTCCAGGTTTTTACAACATCTGGCATGTTTCTAACAATTAGTTCTGGACGGGCTTTAGTGCTGTCATTCATGATTGTGATGTCCAAGAACATACACAAATTCTGATTAGCAATGATTTATGCATTGACTAAGTAATTCATCTTAGTCACTTAGGCTTCAGAGCTATCAAAGCTGACAGCTCTGACTATTACACAGTGGCTTTCTTTGTCAGTTTGAAACCTTTTATACATATAAACGTTAAACCTTGAGCAAGAATAAAAGCACAAGACTGTCAGTGTAAACATTATGCTACAAAGTTGGTATTGTTCTTTGGCTATAATATCTTTAAATGGAGACCCTGGGTAAGATGAAGGAGTAATGCCTCTTTTCTCCTCATCTTGTGAAAGCGGGTTACTTACTAGCTGACGTTATCAGTTGTACATGTTAGCTGGATAGCTCAATGATTAGGTATCTGGCTGTGAAGCCAAAGGTTTAGTTCCACTTGGGAGAAGAGGCAGCTTGTATAGCCTTGGGCATTTTGCACAGAGTGAGTGTGCCCCCCAGAAGAAGGGAATACATCTGAATACTGTCTACCTAGAAAAACCTGCATAACACTTAAAATTCTGCATCAATATTATAGGCCAGTCCTCTTTTATATCCATACTTTACCCTTGGGAGGATCCAATATTCACTAACAAAGCGTGTTACTAAGTTTCACTTCCAGATGCACATCATGTTATTGAGATGCACAATTAAAACACCTAATTCACTTCGAAAAAATGGTGCTCTTTGTCCTGGCCAGGTGGTGTGATTAATTACTCCACAAGAAGAAAAGTAGGGGTGTCTCCTGATGCCTTGCGAGGGGTCAAAGTGCTGGCACCTCTGAAGCCGGGACCCCTTTCTGTTGGCTTTGTCAGTGGTTTCTCTCTATCCCCTCCCCTTAGGCAGCCATATATGTCACCATGCGTGCACACGTACACACATACAGTCTCTCACACACATACATATATATGGGGTGAGGATGGCGGGAAAGATCCAACAAAGCCCTTTGCGGGGGGGGGGGGAATCTTTGCACTCCATCCAAAGCAGCAGGAAGTTAGGACTTGCTTGCCCATCTGCTTGCCTGATCAGAATGGGTCAAGTCTGTTCAGCTTTCTGCCTCCCGGTTTTGATCTGCAAGTGCTTTCAAGATGTCAAGTAAAACCCAGAAAAGGAACCATCCTGCAACTCAGGCACTAGTACTAGTATACCTCCCACAGACTACCTGAAGATTCTGCTGTCCGGAACGAACCAATTAATAACACAGTCGGTGGCTAAGTTTTTATTCTCAGTTTTAAGAATTCGTAAAATGTTATATTAAGACAACCACATGACTCCAGTATTATACTGCTATGTTCTAACAACTTACTTATTCTGTATATCTTATATAATGTTTTTAGCTTTTTATTTTCGGGTCTATGACCGTATAATAAAGGACCGAAACAAAACGTAACTCAGCCTTTAGGTTGGCCAGAAAATTTTGCTTCTCTCCTTCTTCCCTTCCTATATGTGGGTGTATATATTTTGCAGTGTTGTGTTGCTGAACTTTGGAGAAGGAAGGGCTAGAATTAGAGCAGGGGAATAGTAGAAGAGCCCTAGCCACCACCACTGTCTCCACATTTCACAAGCTGTGTAAGAAGAAGGATGGCTGGTGGCAACTTCTCCTTTCCCACTCACCCCCAGGCAGTTGCAACAAAATCATAATTTGGAGCATGTTAATGTGTGGGCATGCATGCTCAGGAAGGAAGGAGGCATGCACATGGAAAAGGTATGTGTGTATATGTGTGTGGTGACAGAGAGAGAGAGAGGGAGGGAGAGAGAGAGAGAGAGAGAGAGAATATCTTTATGTGTGAGTCTGGGAGGTATGGAGGGAACACAGCTGGATACAGTCCTGGTATATCTTGCTTCCCAGGGGATAAATTCATGGCACTTTGGAATACTATTTCAGCTCTTCTGCCACAAGCAAAAAGGGGGTACACTGAAAGAGCTGCAGGCATTCTTAGGTCACCACAACTTTGCTTGTAAAGTAGTGGCACCTGGCCAGGCTTTCTCTGCGAGGCTTGCGAGAGCAACCTCCTGGGTTATGGCAGCCCATCATCATATCAGGATCACCAAGAGAATGGGGGAAAAAAGACCTTTTGGTCTGACTAGCCTTTTTGGCAGAGTTCAGTGGGGTAACCATTTGGAAAAAAGAAATAACATGGGAGGATGGGTTTGCTCTGCAGATCCTTTTAGATGCAGTGGGTTGCACAGACGTTGGAGTCAACTTTGAGGGGTGTTGGTGTGCACAGAGGTGACCCCCTGTATGGAATGGGTCAGGTACACTGAGGGACCTAGCATTCTCGGAACGATTTCCCATATTTGTGGCAGCCATACTCTCACAGGGAGAATTGGATAACAAAGATATAAAATTCAGTGTGACAATCAGGCCGTGATAGCAGTGATTAACTGGCAGTCTTCCAAATCAGAACAGGTTATGTTGCTAGTGTAGAGCCTGGCCCTTCTGTGTTTCATCTGCTAACATCATTTTTTTTCTAAAAGCTAGCTTTGTTCCTGGTTTTGGTAACTATATTGTGGATGCCCTATCTTATTTCCAGGAAGACAGGTTACAACAATTTGCACCATAGCATGCCTGACCCATTTCCGGAGGCATTGTGGAAACTTCAAGGAGTGTTCCATTCAATTGCTCTTTTCACCTTGTGGGCATACAGTATTGCCATGGACTATAGTGTTCTTTTCTTAAACCAGACAAGACACGCCCCCTTCCTCCCAACTCCTCATGCTGCCATTTTGGAGTATGCAGTGTTCCTCCATTCACGAGGATGGGTAGCCTTCTCTCCCATATGACTGCAATCTCCTTTTTTTTAAAGCCAGGTGCATGGATTTGGGGAACCCTGCCTGTCCTTTCTCATTGTGGGCTGGGAAAAGGTATCTGGTAGGAGGAATCCCATTACTTTCGGTATTCTCTCCACACAATTAGAACAGCTTAGTGGTGTTTGTTGGTCTCTTGATGGTGTTATCTTATCCAGGGCCACAGGGTTATTTGGCGGCCTTCAGGGCTGGAAAACTGGTGGCTGACTTTTGGGGCGAGAGGGGCACCCATGGGAGATCACAACACAGACAGGATATTTCCTTCCTTTTTTGACTGAGTGGGGCCATAGTTCCTGCACTTGCCTGGGATGTCAGAGAGGGGGCAGCCCTGCCCGTTGCTGGTAACAAAAACTTTAGATCATCCTCCATCAGGGAAAGGGCTTCCACTCCCATTACTCTTCACCACTCATCCATTACTAATTCACAGGGGTCAAGTAGATGGCGGTGGAAAAAGCTGGGCTTACCATGTGTGAATTTGCCTCATATTTGGCATGTGCCAAATATTTATGACTCAAGAATTGCCTTCTGCCATTGCTCCCCATGAAGTGATATCTACAGAAGTGGTTAATATAGTGTATTTTTAAAAAATTTAATCCCTATGTTCTCTTGCAGATATGATGTCCTGTCTCTTACTGATGTATCTGTCAAATGCTATCCATCTGTGACTTTTCAACATACTGGTCCTAACTTTGAATATCTTGTTGCTCCTGCTCACGATATGATAGCAGAATGCACATCCACTTGTTAATAAATGATTTCATTTTGTTTCTATCATGGATTTTTTTATCAGAGCGATTTTTGAGACATAAGGTACCAGAAGTTGAGAATTTCCTTTGATGAAATCATATTGAACTCTTTTATTTTGGATTTTTCTTCAATTTTCTTTTTTTTTTCTTTCATTCCATTGGGGAAATGATAGTGAAGAAGGGTAAAATTCATTCATCCAAGCCAGAGATAGATAGATAGATAGATAGATAGATAGATAGATAGATAGATAGATAGATAGATAGATAGATAGATAGATAGATAGATAGATAGATAGATAGATAGATAGATAGATAGATAGATAGATAGATAGATAGATAGATAGGAAAGAAAGAAAGGAAGGAAGGAAGGAAGAAAGAAAGAAAGAAAGAAAGAAAGAAAGAAAGAAAGAAAGAAAGAAAGAAAGAAAGAAAGAAAGAAAGAAAGAAAGAAAAGCATATGGGATAGATAGATAGATAGATAGATAGATAGATAGATAGATAGATAGATAGATAGATAGATAGATAGATAGATAGATAGGAAAGAAAGAAAGAAAGAAAGAAAGAAAGAAAGAAAGAAAGAAAGAAAGAAAGAAAGAAAGAAAGAAAGAAAGAAAGAAAAGCATATGGGATAGATAGATAGATAGATAGATAGATAGATAGATAGATAGATAGATAGATAGATAGATAGATAGATAGATAGATAGATAGATAGATAGATAGATAGATAGATAGATAGATAGATAGATAGATAGATAGATAGATAGATAGATAGATAGATAGATAGATAGATAGATAGATAGATAGATAGATAGATAGATAGATAGAGGCAGGCAGGCAGGCAGGCAGGCAGGCAAGCTCAGGAGCAGGACTACAATATGGTCAGTGTTGGGTTAAAAACTGAAAGTTCCATCAACTTTTCCATTTTTCTTCCTTCAAACCCTCACTATCCCCAGGTACTGAGTGCTGACAACTGAAGCCGAGCAATTGTTAAGCAAAGTGCTCTCCACCCCTTCGCCCTGCCATTCCCTCTGTCAGGGTGTTCTTTATTTCATAACCTCTTCATGTCTTTCTTACAGTATGAAAACCCACAGAGAGGTTTGGGCATTTGAAACTGTAGATCTGTGGCTGAAATGCCTAAAGCGTTCACCTCAATGTGATGTGGTTCACAGGCTTTGCCATTTTGAACACATAACCTCCCCTGAGGCCACCAGACCAGCTTTGGAAGGAAGAGGAAATGGTTGTGGTGTGTGTTTAGGGCACAGTTTAATTGCTTAGGTTTCTGAATCATTAAAAAAGTGTGAAAACTGTCCCATAAGAAGGGAGGTTGGGAAGAAGAATTCTATGTTTTGGGGCCTAGACTGAAATGATGGCTGACTTACATTCTGCTATGGAAATGGTTTTGAGTCCTCAGTTTCCCCATAGTTTCTTAAGCAAACCTGCCCCATAAAACATAATTAGTATGAAGCCCCATCATGTGTTCCCAATTAAGGATGGACGTCTTGGCTTATTTTGGTTTCTTATGAGAGAGTGAAAAACATCAACAGTTTTCCTTTCTTCTGAAAGAGCAGAACACGAGAGGGTTTTCTATACTATTTTTTGCACCTTTTGAGAAAAACTAAAGTGTTGTGAAGCTGCACAAATATTTTTTGCACAATGAATTCTGTATTTTGGGCAAGAAAGATGATATTTTCTACAAAGTGCAAGGTTTTTTTTTCCAAACAAGTTCTTTTGTGCACAATATAATGGTTTCACTTAGGGACATGGAGACTAAAAATTTCTCATTTTCAGAAATTTTCTGAGTCTCGTTGAGCCAAGATTGCCTGCTAAGATTTCTCTTAGCACCAATGAAAGTGTCCAGGTTCCTGCAAAAAAAGGGACCCCAGGACCTTTGTTCTCCTTTTTTTTCTTTTACCCCCTCCTTTTTTACCTGTTCTTTTCCTTTTTTTTAATAACTGCCAAATTTTGTGCAGCCTAATGGCCTTTTAGAATTATCTTCCACAGGAAAGATGCCAATTTGTGTAAGAAAAGTAGTACTTATGCAGAGATTGGCATTTCTTCTGGGGGGAAAAATGACCACAATTAATCAAAGAAACCCTGCAAGATTTCCCATGAGATTTATGGAGGGAGGGGGGCTGTCACAAAGAAAAATCTCAGCTAGTGGAGAAAAGAGGATTTATTTTCTTGGTGTCCCACCAAGAGCAAGAGGCTGTGAAAATCGCATCCCTAGTTTTGGCTAATATGGCTGCTGATGAAAGAAGCGGTTGGTCTTTTTTGTTCCCACATAAGAACTCAGCATATTGAATCTGTTGTCGATTGTTTATCAAGGCACATTTTTTCATCAAGTACTCATGCATGCAGGCTTTTATAGGAGGAGGGGGAACTCCTCCACATCTGCAGTTATGTGCTGCCAAGCTGCATCTGTCTTCACAAATGTACGGTTTTCAAAACTGAGATTAGAAATACTATCAGCAGGGGATTGACCTTGATGTCCAAAAAGCCTACCTTTCAGTCTTGGGAAAGCTAAATAAAAGACACTGATCCCATACCTAGTAGAAATATTCCATTGAGTAGCTTAAGGTTTCTGAAACCTACTAAAAGCAGAAGAATCACAAATCACTGGTGAGATAGGAATAGCCAATGAATTTGTGTTGCTGGAAAGGAAACATTGCAATGTTCATGAAGCACACATTTTCCTATATATCTGTTTGTATATAGCTCTGGGACTGGAGCTATTCATCTTACACTTTCTCTACACAGTTAGTATTTGTACTTTAAACTCTGCTAGCCAAAAGGGAAATGCCAGTTGTCCACAACAAAAGGATGAGCGAAAAATTGGTGGGTGTAAATTAGCATTCCTGTACCACCTCTAACAGCAGAGCATCTGTAAAAACCAGAGTAGAAAAGTATAAAATTGGGCATCATTTTGAACCACAGTAGGACTTGGTGTTGTGTACTATGGCACCATTTCAAACCACAGCGGGGCTTGGCATTGTGTGCTAGTTGCCATGGATTTGATCCAGTTTTTTCTGGAGCATGTAATTTCAGCCTAAATGGATGCCCCTTAGCACCATTTCAAAGTAACACTTTGGCACTAGACATTTTATTTTAGGGGGAAAAACACTGCTATGTTGTCATGACACAGAGAAGAAACCCACTGCTGCTAATGGATTTACCTGTAAGGCATTCTTAACAGGATGGGCACACTGTTTGAATCCTCGTGGTGCAGTGGTTAAACGGCTGTACTGCAGCCAAAACTGTGCTCATAACCCAGGGTTCAATCCCAGGTAGCCGGCTCAAGGTTCACTCAGCCTTTCCTCCTTCCAAGGTTGGCAAATTGAATACCCGGCTTGCTCGGAGGCCAATGTATAGCCTGCATAATTAACTTGTAAACACTATGTGACCACTATGGGGCGGTCTATAAGCAGCACATTTTGCTTTTTTTGAATTGCTTCATTCAATAGAAAAAGGATGGGAATTCTCCCTCCTGTAGAGTTCCCTTGTGGCTCAGGGCTGGAAAACTCCTTGAAGCCAGGGCAGCATGGAGAGCTGCAGTGGGCAGGAGAAGCAGAGAAAGTTGTGTCACACTAGCTGTTGCCAGTCAGGTACTAGAGCTAGGCTAGGAGAAGAACACGGTCCATGCCTGCAGAATGCACACTTCATCTCATTATATCATAAAGCTAGAAACTAATGTGTACATAATTCCCCTTCACTGCCACCGCATATAAGCCCTATACAGTGTTATTTGAGAGCCGGGGAAGATGTTTGCAGTATCAGCTATGGTAATTAGTCACTCTTGAATATAAGAGAGGGATTTTTGGAAGCTCAAATCTCTGTTCAACTGTAGAACCGAAGAGAGCGAAATCTGTCATACAAAGAAAGTCTGCAGAGTACCGCACACAGCCGCTGCTAAGAAGAACCTTTAAGCTGTCAGGACCTGCAAGATGATAAAAGGAAGAATGATGAAAAGGGAATGACACCTTGCAGCTGACCGTATAAAAGCACAGCCACCTCCTGGGAATGCCGTATATGAAAGATAGGCTTCAGTAGTTGCCTAAGAACACAGTATCGTATTAACTTATTCAAATAAGGGGCTAGATCTCTGTGTTTTGGTTTACAGCTGTCCCGCAAATGCCTTGATAAGGGAAAATTGACAAATCACACTTTTGAATAAACTCATTTTAATCCTTTCTTCTGTCTTTTGATGTCATAAAAATACCCTTGTCATGCAGTTACCATTGCATTTAGTGGTTGTCATTTAGCGAAATGGTGGGGGTGGGGGGTAGAGAAATGATAGCGCACATAATGTCTTCAAATATGTCTAATAGCATTTCATGAGAGGGTAGAGAATACTTTCTGAAAACACCATGCATAATATGTCTTCAGTGTGATTATTATGGAAAATTCAGCTGCCTTTCCTGCTATAATGCAGTGATAAGAAAGGGTTGCTCTTTTCTGTCATGTCTATGAAGGGAGAATAATAGATTGAGCAATCTGTACTATGATGCCCCAGTTGAGTGAAGGAGATGTGCATGCAGAAATTTTAATACACTGTGATGTGTGGCTGTAGCAGAAGGACGACTGGAGGCACTGCACTAGAGACGGATGAGCTCATTGGTTCTGCCATATTCCTTAGGAAGCAAACATCTTTCAAAGTTAGAGATGGGCACAAAACAAACCATGAAGAAGATGAAAAAAAAGCATGAATTGTGACATTTCATGGTTTATTTTGGCCCCATCTCACTCTCTGTCTGAGGTCCCAGTTTATCATGTACAGAAGGAAGCCCCATTCACCTCTGTTACTCATAATTTTCCGAAGGTACTGACAAGGAGTTTGAGAATGGCTATGGAACACCATAGAACCACCATAGTTTAAGAAAAAGAATTCCTATGTAAAATAAGCATGTTTGATCAGGGTCAAGGTTCCCTCCATGATGTGTGACTGCACCCCACTCCATGCAAATTTCCTCCGCCGCCGCACAGCTCCTTTGATCCCAGTTGTGACGGAAGCCCTCGTGAGCACAGCAACGGAGAATCTGGCATGCGTGCAGGGGGGAAGTTGTCCATGAGGGAGGCGGAGCCCCATCCAGGGAGCTGAAATTTAGAGAGTACGTTGATCAGGGTTTATCAAATTTAAAGAAAGGAAGTACTTGCTAGCTTTTGGAAAATAAGCACCAAACTCACTACAAGCTGTCAAAAAAGGTAGTGGCTGTGCCATTACTTGGGCAGGAATATAATAGAATAGAATAGAATAGAATAGAATAGAATAGAATAGAATGAATGCATGCATGAATGAATGAATAAATGAATGAATGAATGAATAAATAAATGAATAAATAAATAAATAAATAAATAAATAAATAAATAAATAAATAAATAAATAAATAAATAAATAAATAAATAAATAAATAAATAAATAAATGGTAGCAGATTTTTTGATGGAGGTGGCAGTGGTGGAATGATGTTTAAAACTAGAAATCAGAACTTTAAAAGTGTTAATCCAACTTCCCCCAAATTTGTCACAAAGACCATGCTGTCTGTGATGGCAGTGCCAAATATGTTCCTGATTCCAAAAACAATTGAAAAGCTACGTTTTCATAGAATCATTGGATAATGAACTCAGAAGGGGCCAATAAAGCCACATTTTGTTTGGACTGGCCCTCCCTTTCTGGCTTATGACTTTTTTGTATGACTGATCACACAATATCAGAGGAGTACTCTGTTTGCATGTCTAAAACAGTAGGCATTATATTTGCACTTCTTGAGTCTCAAATAAATTTGCTAGTCTTCGGATTTCCACAATATTATGCTCCTTTCCCCTCTTTTTTTCTTTCTGTTTTCCCCTTCAACATCCTCACCAAAACTAGCAGAACTACTTCTTTGAAAATTATTTTTCTTTGCTACTGTTTGCTTCCCACAAGACCACTACTATTTTAATGTCCTTAAAACATGCAGCAAATGATAAATATAACAACAGAACGCTTGTTAACATTTATGCGTCCTTCTCCAAGAAACAGGAAGTTTTCTTGTATTCATGGTGAGACCCAGACTGTTCAACAGAATGACAGATGATATATAAGACATGAGAAGTTGAGCATCAGTGACTTAAGATATGTAAGTATAAGAAAATTTGCATCATGAATTGGAAAACTGAAATATCTGAAGTGTGGTTCTGTTCTGGTCAACAGAACATGAATGACAGTTCAGGAATTATAACAGGATGGATACCAGTTGTAGGAAATAGATATTTATTAAGGCCCACATTATTTCGGGGGGGGGAGAAATTCACTCCAAAGGTATTCTTCTCCTTGTGGAATGTCTGACCCAAGTGGTAACAAGAAAAATATCACAAAGTTTATCAACTACATTTCTGTGCCAGCTTCAGCACACTTGTCATTGGGACACGCAACTTAGGAATTCATCTAGCTATTTGGATCATCATATGTTACTTATATCCTAGTGTACTTTTTCATACGCTTCCTTTAACAATGCCATTATTAATATTTTTCTCATTATTTATCACATTAAACTTTTAGCAGCAATGCTATTTAGTCATACAATGTATATGTATTTCCATTGGCAGAATGGGATAAAAGGATTTCCTTTTCATCGTAGCCCAAATTAAATTTTAATTGCCTGTTAAAACACAAAAGGCCAAATGCAAATCTGCCAGTCATGCTGATGATCCTCCCACATAATAACTTTATGTCCCCATTTCCATGTAAATTAATTCTATATATAAAATGGTTTTATTTCAAAACATTGGCAAATGCCAGACAACTGGTCATGCGCGCACGCACGCGTGTGTGCGCGCACGCGCACACACACACACACACACACACACCTGAACTGCCTGAAAAGATATGGCTTCCAACTTCTGTATTAAACTTCTTCTTTTTCATTTTTTTTCTATTTTATCACTTGGTGTTTCGGGTGGAGATAGTATTTGCCATTTTCATTACAAAATAGTAGTTAAAATAGGCTTTGACCACAAAGGGCCTATGCATGAAATGCAGTTTGGGAAAGACAGGGGTGCTGATTCATGGCTGGCGCTTCAGATTACAGAAGGAAGAGTCTATAGGAAAAAATTGAAACATTTGGGTAGGTTCGTACAATGAGTCTCCACGAGACTTTTCTAACCCCTTCCTGGCCTAACAGAAATTCCTGCTGGGAAAGGGATTCTCTGTCTGGTTGTGAAAGTGGCATGTGGTTTGAGGATGGAGTCCAAGTATCCGGACCAGTGACAGTATTCTTTCTTGATATGATGGGCCTACCAGAGTTGTTCCATTTGTGAATTTTTGGTAGCAAGTAAAAGATGGTTGGTTGAGGTTCTTGTGGTGTGTCAGTCAGGGTTTGGTCATGTACATTCTTTTATGGAAGTCTTTTATGAGTTTGTTTGGTTTTTTTTCCCATTCATTTTGATATTTGGCAATTGGAGTTGGCAAAATTTTGGGTTAGGCAAATGTCTCTCAGCTTCCAGTGTGTCTCTCAATTTGTCCATGACAACCACAGATCTGCCTTTGTTTTACTCTTTGATTATGCTGTTAGGATTGTTTTGAGGCTGTGTATGGCATCACACTTTGTATGGGTGAGATTGTATGGATGTAGTGACAAAAATCTCTCAATATAAAAGTCCAGTTTTTCGTTCTGACCCTCAAGAAGACACCTGAGTTATTTCTGTGGTGTTGGGAGGAATATGGCAGTGAGTGAGCAAATAGTTCCTCCTTGTTCTGTGAAGATACTTATTCCTCATTTTGTGGAGACTGAGGGATAGCTTCTGTATTGCAGTTCTAATTGTCAAAATTGTGCAAAGATTCTCTGAATCATAGTCTGAAAAAGGCCGCCAGGTCACCACAGAGTTGTATCATCTGTGTGAGTTTGGTGGGATAAAAAGACAGGCCCTGTGAGGGTGCCGACACTTCTGCTTGGATCATTGCATGGCTGGATAGATGTATAATGTTAATGTTAAATCCATGGTGTTGTTGTCATGGGCCAAGGGGCCCTATAGCTAGTTTGTTTCCCCTTTTCTTCTTCAGGGAAGTAGGTTGCACATCATAGATACTTTTGCTTGTGCTGGAGAAAGTATATTTGTGCAGAGGGCTGGTTCTATATATGTAGTTTGAGATATGTGATATCCTTGTGGATTTTCCTTTGCTTGCTGGACAGGATGCCAATTAGATGGTTCAGTAGTTTATGAAGTCTGGCAGTCATACTACAGTTCCATTAGCCTTCAGGCCATGATGAACAGAGGCAGCAACAATTTTAGGTACTGGGAAATGGAGCACATCTTCATAGTGGAATGTAAAGCAGAAATAATTTCCTTCAAGTGAAAATTCTGGTTGAAATGTAATGCAGATGTTGAGCAGTGGGAGATGAGAGCTAATATGGGTGAGAAATCTTTTGGTTTGATATGCCAATATGGAGAGTTCCAGTAACACTCTTGAGATGACCAAGAGAACATAAATTTTCTAGCACAGGGGGAAAGAAGTGTGTTTGAGTCATGCATACATTTGTAAACAGTGCATGACCAAAACTGTGTACAGTTCTGGAACACTCCCAGACTATGCTATAGCCAAAGGGAAAATGCATGCACTAAATTTGTATAATAGAAAATGCACACAGGAATGCATAAATGTATTATTGTGCATACAACAATACAGGTGCACTTCTGTGGAGAATAAAATAGCTCCAAAACCCAATATGGGAGCAAAACAGAGAGGAATACCAATAACAATATGAAAAACAAAACTAAAATGAATCTGTTAGATTCACACATTCTGGTGAGAGTGAAGAGCAAAGAGATGAACCCTTTTCCTGAAAAGGGAGAACTACACTGTCTCCACAGAAAGCTGTGTGGTTCAGGGGAAAAACAACAACACAAGATTTCAGCTTGCATCCACAGTATATCTAATTTACACGAACACATTTGATGTTTCCCAGACAGTCTGAGTGAACGAAAACCCGCCTGCATCAACTAGACTCCTGACAATTACCTTCCACTGCATTTTTAATTACACCCCACATTCTTCCTCATTTGTTTCTTGGCTTAAAAATAGTCTACGAGTTAGAGGTGAACAGAAGGTCTACCTATTCGCTCACATTGCTGAGCCTATCCAATTTGTAAAAGAAGAAGAGGGGGGGGGAGAAATCCTGCTTCAAAGTACCAAGGAATGCAGATATGAATATAATTATTTAGTCTCATTCAATTATTATTCAAATACGGCATGTAATTGTAGAACTTATGGAACTATAAAAGTGGAAATTTATAATGATGCCATCTTAATTTCATTAATTTAATATATAAAGTAGATATTACACCAAGACAGACATCAAATTAAAAACTCTAAGACTCTAATTAACTTGAGAAGTCTTGTGTCTAATTGATATGGCTGTCATAATTAATTTAAATACCAATTTCAACCTGGCCATAATGCTGAAAACGTATGCGCTGTTGAAGTAATATGGTATGTTTGAAAATTACATTTTATTTGCAATACAATCACCTTCTGTTTCTATGAATTCCTTAATAGTCTCGGTTGTTCAGATTTTTGCTCCTCCCGTACAAAGTCACAACAAAAATATGAGCTAAGGATAATTTTGTAATAAAGTGTAAAGAGAGGAAGGATTCACATACTCTATTCATAAACTGTAAGCACTCCAGAAAAGGGATGAGCAACCTATAGCCCTCTGGATATTTTTGAAAAGCAGTTTCCAATAGCTCTCACCTTTCAGACTCCAAATATATTGGTGTACAGCTCTCACAATCCCTAGAGATCCTTTCAAAAAAACAATAAAGCCCAAACCTCTGGAGAGCCACAAGTTACCACTTCCTGCTCTATAACGTTGAAAAAATATCTTTAGGGGGTTTTTTTAGCCATTATCATCATTATAATCCTCACATTTTAGTTTTAATATCACACGAACCAGTGCCGAATTTACGTATAAACAGGAAACATATGTGTGGTCAGCTTGATGGTCTACCACAACGTGTCTCTAAAAAATGTATATATATTTTTTCCTTCTGGAAACTGTTCTATATTTCTCCACCTTCAGAGTTTGCAGCAGGATGTATATTTTTAGGACAGAAAGATAAACATTCCATACTTTGAAGATCTCACTACCCTCTTGGGAAGGGGAAGTTCCACGTGTCTCTGACAGGCTGTCTGCTTTTACCCCATACCTCTGCAGGGCCCAAGAGTTAGGTGCCAAGAAAGAGCAGAAACAGGTGGGAGGGAAAAGCCACTTCTGAGTGAGAAGGCAGGCACAACTGGAGGGGAATGATATAAAGGAGGAGGAAGAGGAGGAGGAAGAGGAGGAGGAGGAGGAGGAGGAGGAGGAGGAGAGAGTAATGTCATCTCCCTCTACAGGATATGAGACAGAGAAGTGTAAAGAGGTGGAGAAGGAGCTAGCCCCTATGTTGTGCACCCTAGGGGAAGAGATTTCTCAACTGTTCAAAACTCCTGGACATGCCAATCTTCACCTCAACATTGATGCTGAGTCTGTGGAGCTCATGAATATAAGGGGAATTTGTTGCTGTTTATTCATTCAGTCGTGCCCGATTCTTCGTGACCCCATGGACCAGAGCACGCCAGGCCCTCCTGTCTTCCACTGCCTCCCAGAGTTGGGTCAAAGGGGGGATACTTGGTCCCTAACCCAACCCAATGGAGGTGCTGGAGAAGGAAGTATCAGAAGAAATACCTGTAAAGGACTTGTGAGGAGGACAGCTGTGAACACCTAGCTATATTTATTTATTTATTTTATATGCCGCCCACACTACCCAAAGGTCTCTGGGCGGCTTACTGGAGTTTGCTGGTTAGGGACTGTTTTGAAGACATAACACCAAAGAATAAGAAGATAAGAACATAAGGAGATCCCTACTGGATCAGGCCAAGGTACCCTCTAGTCCAGCTTCTTGTGTCTCACAGGGGCCTCACCAGATGTCTCTGGGAGCACATGAGAAAACTAGTCTCCTGATATCCCTCCCCTGCATCTGGCATTTGGAGGTACCTTCCTTCTCAGCCTGAGATTATACATCCCCATCATGATTTATAACCTCTGATGGACTTTTTTCTCCAGAAATCTGTCCAATCCCCTTTTCAAGGCATCTAGGCCAGATGCCACATCCTGTGGCAAGGAGTTCAACAGACTAACAACACGCTGGGTAAAGAAAATTTTCTTTTGTCTGTTCTCACTCTCCCAACACTAAATTAGAATGGATGTCCCCTGGTTCTAGCATTGTGTGGGATGGAAAAGAGCTTCCCTCAATCCACTTTCTCCATTAAATTTATGTTCAGACAAAAAATGGATTCAGTGGGCGCTAGTGAATCACTGGGGCAGGGTGTGTCCAGCACCCAAACTTTTCTTGTATCCCATTCTCCTACTTTAATAAAATCCAGTTCCAGTAGCTCTTGGAATATGGAATTTATGGAGCCCATGGATAAGGAGGGCCTCTTTGCTGCACCCACCCTGGGCAGGGGTAATGGTGCTCATGTCTACCAAACTATGCATCATTTTTTCCTCCTGTATTTGGTTTGTTGTTTTTTAATATCTGGATTCCACAAAGTTCTAATTTGCCATTTCATCATGGCAAGGTAGTGTCTCTGGGCTATGCTAGTAGAACACAAGCTTCATCAGATACTAGCACTCTTGAAATATGGCCCCTGCAGCATGCCATATCTGCCACCCAAGGACCAGTCTTGCTAATGGTGGACAGGTTTGTTACCAGATCTTTATCTACCAGGTAGTGAATTGATCATAACAATTATGTGAATGCAGTGATGGCACAAATATTGTATTGGTGGTGTGATCACCCACTCCCAAGAAATAAAGGATCTTCAAAGTATTCAGGATGTGGTCTGTTTACAATAAGCTTTTACATAATATGTGATTGTTTGAATCTCATTAATGGCCAGAACCCTATTAGTTAATTAAGCACAATAGCATAAACTGCAGTGGTGACTTGCTGCAACAAATTGCCACCTCACACAATTGGCATGTTGCAAGGCATACAAATGGCAAATGGTTAATTAGAGGCAATTTGCCAGTTCAGTTTACACCATTGCACTTACTCTGATATAACTCGCCGAAATATGCTTGCTGATAAAATATATTAACATGCATTTTCTTGACCCTTTCTTTCTTCTGCTCTTTTCTATATATTTCTTTTTGTTGTTGTTGTTGTTGTTGTTGTTGTTGTTGTTGTTGTTGTTGTTGTTGTTGTTGTTGTTATGGTTTTGCACTAGGATAAAAATAAAAAGCCTTGATTCAGGGGGGAAAAAGCTCAAGATTATGCTTTATTTATGAGATTTTATGCTTTCTGCATGCAAGTCACCATGTATACCAAAACCTGTAATTCATTCTTCTCACCACTAATGTGACCTCGCTCGTAGGTCTATCAACATTTTGGAGTAGGGCAGTCACAGAATAAAATACAGTGAGTACCACTTATCAGAATTTCTACAGTGTTCCCCTGTGTCTTTCTGAATGAAGCACAACTGACAGGCTGCATTGTTACAGCCATCATGATATACATGAGTAATGCGCTGCAGGGGGATGACATTTGTAATCTACTGAAGAGAGAAAATGCTTTGGAACTCCACCACCATCACCAGCACATGGTGCAACCACTGAATGAAAAAGTATGTGAACTCCATCCCCAAAATAACAATCAGAATGCAGAGACTACATTAGTTGCAAGTAAAATTGTAAATGCAAGTCAGCAGTGCTTAGAGTAAGAACGAAGAATGAATATATGAATACACTATATTCAGGATCGAGAGGTAGCTGTGAATATAATCAATATTCCTTTCAATTGAGGGGGAACTATCCTTTACTTTAAACAGAGATACAGTTCCAAATTTTTCATGTTAGAAAAAAAAAGATCATCCACTAGGAGACAGTCAAGTATTAAACCTTTTCAGTGTAGATGTCCTATGAACGAAATGACTTGTATCATGGATGGGATTCGTGGGGTGTAAGAAGGTAGTTGAAGTCAATGGCAAGAAAATCTTCTATTGCGTCGATCTGAGATGGATGATAAAGTATCTCTGCTACACATTTGTAGCTGCTTGATACAATTTTAGATACTACCTCTGTACCCTAAGGAAACTTGAGATCTCAAGTTTGATGAGATAATTTAGTATTCTGCACTAGAATTTTCTGCTAGAGGTTTCCAGCAGGGAATTCTAAGTATCTCACCAACTACAAACCCCAGAATTCTGAAAATGCTAGCACTGAAACAGATATGAAACTGCTATTTAATGTTCGTCAAAAAGGTAAAGGTAAAGGCTCCCCTTGACAATTTTTGTCCAGTTGTGTCCGACTCTAGGGGGCGGCGCTCATCCCGCTCTTCAAGCCATAGAGCCAGCGTTTGTCTGAAGACAATCTTTCTGTGTTCACATGGCCAGTGTGATTTAGACACGGAATGCTGTTTACCTTCCCACCGAGATGGTACCTATTTATCTACTCGCATTTGCATGCTTTCGAACCGCTAGGTTGGCAAGAGCTGGGACAAGCAACGGGCGCTCACTCCGTCGCGTGGATTCGATCTTATGACTGCTGGTCTTCTGACCCTGCAGCACAGGCTTCTGCGGTTTAGCCCACAGCGCCACCACGTCCCTCAATGTTCGTCAAACACAGACCATATATTTTGTTACAAACCATGTTATTTTTTAAAAATTGAAAACTGAGCAAGCGTTTTGCTTTTATTTTCTAGTAGTGGCTTCATATCCTAAATTTCAAATCTGGAAGGAGTAGTACACCATTGTCTCTTTGCACCAGTTCCTGAGATACATGAGATATGTGGTCACTTCGGGTGAATTTCTGTCCAACTTTAAAGACAGCAGTCCTATATTTGAAGGGCTATCTATGTTGAAGTCCCATTTAAATGCAAAACAAAAAGAAAACAACAACATCAACAACAGGACTAGGGAGAAAGGAGAATATCTGGGCATCGTAGAGACAACCCGGTCAATTCTCCCCACCATGATGAGATGTAGGAATATAAATCCTGCTTTGGATGTCACACAGTAAGATAGAAACACTTGTTGCTGCCTATAAGAATTTCCATTGTTAGAGATGGCCTTTTGGTCACTTGGTTGAGACCCAATAATGTTAATCGTGGTGGTGGTTAGGGAGAGATTGAGGCATTTATGACAATGGGTATTGCAACATGCAAAAAATTGACAAATGCAGTACTACGACTGCTTCTGAGCAGCTTTAGACAGAGAATTTTATAATAAGAGTGGAGGTGAGCTGATGAGGAAAATCTATGAGAGTTTGTACACGCATAGCATTAAAAACCACACAGAGTGTGAATGGTATTCTCCCTTGTGTGTGCCAGCAGCTGAAATAATATTCACTTCATCTTGGTTAAAATTTAAGGAAGTTTACTGTAAAACATATTGTCATGGAACCCCCAAATATTCTATCTAGGGACAACATGAAAAAAGTGAATGGCTGGAAGATGTCAGAAAGGAGGGCCCATTAAGAGATGTCAAAGGGTGCTAATAGAAGAAGGAGATGAGACAAGAGAGGAGGAGAAGGGGTTAGAACTGTATTTAAAATCAAGAGTTTGGGTTTCCAGGGAGCTGTATAATATAATTACTTTGTAACAGAGAGAACTAGTTCCTGAGTGGGGAATTTGATTCTTACAACACATGTAACCTCAATCTTAAGAATGTTCCGAATTGTAACCGTTATGCTTTTTAAATAATAAACTTAATTTTATGTTTCAAGTGAAAAACCGCTCAGCTCTTATGATTTGGGCTTAGGGAAAGAAAAGGAAAGGTTAAAGGTGATCAGCTGGTCACACATCTATGTAGAATAAATTAGCAGGGCTTGAAACATTTGGCCTGGATACATAGCTTGCCAGACTTAGCATGGTTTTATATTATTCTTATCAGACATGATAACAGACAAGCAGGCTACTTCTAACAGACAGCTCGGAGACTATCACGAGACTATCTAAACGAATAACATAACTGTCAATTGTTTTTATCTATCTGGCAGTTAACCCTCTTAACATCTATTGGCTAACGCCAGACAGAATATAATTAGTCAGAATGCTCCACCATGCAAATAACACATTCTGATCTTTGACATACTCACATACCCATACAGGCATGCCGGGTTGCACTTTTATATTCCAACAAGCTGAACAACAGGTGCTCAGTTACCTTGCGAGGGAAGACCATTGGTTTAGTTACAATGGGGGGGGGGGGAACCCAAGCTTTTGAAAAAAAAATGCACCAGTTAGTATCATTTTCTTTCTTTCTGAATATGCCCTTGATTGCATTCGTCTCTCTGTTTCCATAAATATTGTTGTTTGCCTTGGTTCGGAGCTTATGTTAGTTACAAGTGGGAGTGACGTGTTACACAGATACCTCAGAGAATACTCCAGAACAGGTGCTGCTGTCCTTCAAACAGGAAGAGGAAGCAAAAAAACTAAGAATAAGCTCTAACACATGCTCTGGTGCCACTCATTCCCTTGAAGTCCATATTGTGAGGGTGTTTGCCTGGTCTTCAAGATGCTTAGATGCCTCTATTTGTTGTCAAATTGCTGCTTGGGTATCACAACGAAGCTTACTCTGGAATTTAGACAGATCTGTAATAAGATGCTTATGTAAAACACTTGCTGTCACTTCAGCTCTCTAAAAGCACACTTCTTCAGTTCTGTGCAGTACTCTACAGCATCAACGCTCCACTTAGGGCTGTATTTTGCTACTAGAAATAACTTATTGCATTGTAGTGGCTAAAGCAATTCTGCTTTTTGCTATTCCCAATGGAAAATTGTAACAGAATGATTCAGAAACAGTGACCCTTTCCCAGAACCCCTTTCTGTCGTCCTGCTTCCTTCAAAAAGAAATTATTTATTTATTTATTTATTTACAATATTTTTGGCCGCACCATTGCGAAATTAACCCCCCTTTTAAAATCAGAAGGCAGTGTGAGTTGCATAGGTTTCCACATAGCACCCGATTTTATAGGTTTCTGTGGTATTTATTCATTCATTTTCTTTGAAACGCTCTAGTGAGAAATTATTATTTTTTAATATGATTAAAAAATACAATCATATATTTATTGAACAAATCGAATAGCAAAGGCAATTGTTTCCCAGGAAATCCATACAAATAAAGTATTTATTAAGCAAAGCATCATTTCCAAGTAAAAACAAAACAAAATTATGCTTCATTGAGATCTTCCTTCTATAATGAAACACGAAGCTTCCCTGACCTTTATATAAAAAACAAATCAAAAAGAAAAATTGTCGTAATTTGAACCGAGAGCTTTTACATGCTTCTGCTGTTTCCGGGGTTTGTTCTCTTATAATCTGTGGCTCCACAAGTGGTTTCACATTAATCAGTTTGCAAACAACACACAAATAACAATGTCCAATGGGAGAACAACCCATCATCCTAAGATGGGGGCTGAGCAGGGGGATGTGTTGGAGGCCACATTCCCAGTTGTGTTTCATGTCAAAGTTGTCATTCAAGTTTATATTTTTGGACTTATAAGTGAAGTCACCCGATGCTGAATGACCAGCAGTTTGCCCACTGCTAGTTAGCACAGTCTTGGTCCAAAGCATTTTAGAATTCAAAACATGGAACAGAGGTTAGAATCTAACATGGGGAAAAAATTAAGCATTCAAATCCAAAATGTGCATATTTTACAGAGCAATTATGAGTAAAAATGGGCATGAACCAAACTATGAATGAAACGAACCTATGAACCGGATTGGTCCGTGGTTTGCTTTGAGGTTGGGTTCATACAATCCATTGTTGCCAAAATGAAACAAAATGACAAATTGGTTGTTGTGAGTTTTTCGGGCTCTTTGGCCGTGTTCTGAAGGTTGTTCTTCTTGACCTTTCTCCAGTCTCTGTGGCTGGCATCTTCAGGGGACTGGAGTCGGAACTCTGCCCATGCTCTGTTGGTGTTTCTTGGATAGTTTAGTATTTATAGCTGTAGGAAACAGCTTTTGTCTTTTTTTTTCAGGAGATAGGGTGATCAGCATGTTTTTGTTGTGATAAAAATGCCAAATTGTTTTTCTGCTCGGCACTTCATTTTGCTGAGGCAAAACAGATGCCCCTCGCCCCCTTCACGCAGCCCCTGTGGCCTCCCTAACTGGTCCTGTCACCACCTCCTCTTCTCCACCACTGTGATTTGCTTCCAGAAGGCAGGACCATATAGAGAGGCAACAGGGGTCCTGGGAGGAGGGCCTACAGGCAGCAGAGGGGGTGGAGGCATTATGTTCCCCTTCCCTAGTCAAGAACCAGGGGGGAAAAAAACCTAAACTGGTTTGTTTTTCCAGGGTTCAGAAGTGGTTTGTTGTTCATGGTTCATAAGTAGCCACAAACCACCCTGATTTGTTATTTTTTTCTCATTTGTCCCCATCTTTCATTGTGAGCATTAACTACAAAGGTCTGTTCAGGACTAGCAGAACAAAATGGAGCTGTCAAAGCTGGACATTGCAGAAATCAGATACTGCCCCAAGTTTTGCTTCTGGGAATTACACTCCTGTGTGCAGAACTGGACAAGGGTATTCTGCTCAAGGAGTTTATTCCTGTGTAAGCATGCATAGCCCTGCAGTCTTGCTTCTCTCTCTCTCTCTCTCTCTCTCTCTATATATATATATATATATATATATATATTCTCTCTCTCTGTCCCCCAAGAGCTGTACAATTTACTCAGATTTACTCAACAAAAATGTTTGTTGAAGGGGGACAGAATACCCTTGGGCAGTCGCAACACTGCCAGATCAGGCCAACACAAATATGTACAACACTTTCAAACTTTCAGAACCAAACAGCAGCAGGCAGGCTACGAATTGGCTTGAAATGAATCAGTTGCAATTTGTAGAGTCAATAATCTGGACCCAATCAAAATGGATGGTGTTCTCATGTCCCTAGTGCTCAGCATATCTTGATCTTGCTTGCTTTAACATTCATTTTTGTTGATGAAGAATTCATATTCCTTCATCCCATTTATGAAGAAATGTGTGGATTTTAATCATCATCATCATCATCTTAGAACTGTAGAGCTGGAAAGGACCCTGTGGATATGAGGCCCAGCCCCTCTGAAGGAGGCACAGTGGAGAATCAGACTCTCAACTTCTGGCTCCGCAGCCAGATACTTAAACTACTGATACATTCTTACCAGAAACTATGGGCCTATTTTTTTAAAAAAGTTATCTACAGTGGTTTAATACATGAACAGCTGTTACTCTCAATGTGGACTTGGTCATGCTGTACAGTGGTGCCTCGCTTAACGAGCGCACCGTACAACGACGAATTTGCATAGCAATCCATTTTTTTGATCGCTAATGCGAAGGCATACCGACGGTTCCAATAGGCAAAACTCGTATTGCGAAGATCAGTAAGCGAAACGCTTACCGATCTTCGCATTGCTATGTCGGGGAATCAGCTGTTCGGCAGTTCCAAAATGGCCGCCAGACGACCCAAAATGGCCATACGCAGCGTTTTCGCGCCCTGCCCTCGCTTACTGAGGGCGCGAAAATGGCTGCCGCTATGGGGAAACATCGCAGAACAGTGAGTTTTGTGCCCAGTGGGTTTCCCCATTCCATATAGCGACGTTTCCCCATAGCGAAGGTTAATCCGGAACGGATTAACCTTCGCTATGTGGGGCACCACTGTACTTCTTTCCCTGCAAAACAGAGACAACTCCAACACTGCAGATACAATGGAACAGGAATTCAGATAGAACTAGGTAAAGGTAAAGGTTCCCCTTGACAATTTTGGTCCAGTTGTGTTCAACTCTAGGGGGTGGTGCTCATCCCCGTTTCCAAGCCATAGAGCCAGCGTTTCTCCTAAGACAATCTTTCATGGTTACATGGCCAGTGCGACTTAGACACGGAATGGCGTGACCTTCCCACCGTGGTGATCCCTATTTATCTACTTGCATTTACATGCTTTCGAACTGCTAGGTTGGCGGGAGCTGGGACAAGCGACGGGCGCTCACTCCATCACATGGATTCAATCTTACAGCTGAAGATCTACAGACCTTACAGTACAGAGGCTTCTGTGGTTTAACCACCACTATTTCAGATAGAAATAGTGAAGAACTAATCATTCAAAGCCCTCTGCAAGAATGAGTAATCTGACCATTTCAATTCCTCACATGTTCATCTTATTTTCTAAGAAATAAATAGATATTAATCTCTTTTTGGCATGTCATTGAAGACTTCTGAGAATGTTGTTATGTTGTTGGAAAAAATGTAACTAAACATAATTCACAACTGCTCCTTGCTTTGTAATGCTCAGCTCTCTGGTATCTCACCCATTCTGAAAGTTAGATATCTGCTTTTCATTTCCACGTGGGACCAAGAGTATCTTAGAATTAGACCATGTTTCACAGTTCTAGCTCATCGACACCCAGGTGGTTTCAACAACTATGGCTACTGTGCTCCTTAAATAGGCAAAGAGAAACAACTTTTTGAGCAATCATGATCTATTAGGGGGAAAAAAACACCAAAAACGGAGCACTAGGTGGCACCATAATATTGTAGTTCAGCTGCCAGCAGCTCTACTATATTCCTTAGAGAATGCCTTTGTAAGGTGCTGCAGGATTTATCTGACTGTTAATTGAACAATTTATAAATCTTCATAACAATCCATCTTTATTGTCTGAATTATAACTAAAAATAAGTACCACATTTATCTTATCCTCTGTTTATCCCTCAGCAGGCACAATAGGACAAACTGATTGATTAAAAAGAAACAAACAACCAGTTTAATGCTGTTACGCTTGCTAATTCGTCCCAGAAGACAACATATCACATTTCCAGATAATGCACTTTTTACAGGAAAACTCATAAACCAAGCTCAAATATATGCAAAATCTCAGAGACAGACAGCAGCAGCAAAATGCCATTAGACTGCAAATAGATTTTTGTTCTTATTTACCACATGAGAGGATGAAGTCAAGAATTAGGATTAATGACTACATAAAAGTTATATTTCAAAGGTGGTATCAAGAAGGTAACTCTGATACCACTCTGATGGCAGAAAGTGAGGAGGAATTAAAGAACCTCTTAGTGAGGGAAGAAGAGGAGAGCGGAAAAATGGTCTGAAGCTCAACATCAAAAAAACTAAGATCATGGCCACTGGTCCCATCACCTCCTGGCAAATAGAAGGCGATGATATGTAAGTGACAGGTGTTACTTTCTTGGGCTCCATTTTCACTGTAGATGGTGACAGCAGCCACGAAATTAAAAGACGCCTGCTTCTTGGGAGGAAAGTGATGACAAAGCTAGACAGCATCCTAAAAAGCAGAGACATCCCCTTGCTGACAAAAGTCTGCATAGTCAAAGCTATGTTTTTTTTCTGTAGTGATATATGGAAGTGAGAGCTGGACCATAAAGAAAGCAGACCGCCGAAGAATTTATGCTTTTGAACTGTGGTGCTGGAGGAGAGTCCCCTGGCATGCAAGGAGAACAAAACTATCAATTCTGAAGGAAATCAACCCTGAGTGCTCACTGGAAGGACAGATCCTGAAGCTGATGCTTCAGTACTTTGGCCACCTCATGAGAAGAGAAGACTCCCTGGAAAAGTCCCTGATGTTGGGAAAGTGTGAGGGCAAGAGGAGAAGGGGATGACAGAGGATGAGATGGATGGACAGTGTCATTGAAGCGACCAACATGAATTTGACCCAACTCCGGGAGGCCGTGGAACACAGGAGGGCCTGGCGTACTCTGGTCCATGGGGTCACGAAGAGTCAGACATGACTAAACAACAACAACAACAAATCAAGAAGGCAATGCCTAGTGTGGTGTAGTAGGTAGAGTGACAGGCTATGACACAGGAGGCCTCAGTTCAGATTAGTGCTCAGCCATGGAAACTCACCTGGGGGTGTGGAATTGGAAATAAATTCTTAAATATCCCAGTCACCTTGTAAACCCTATCAGGCTTGCTATAAGTGAGATCTGACTTGACAGCACAGAACAAAACAACTACATCAAGGAGGGCAGTTCAAAGAAGAATGGAAAATGGCAGAGCTGTCTTTTATTTTTTCAGATGGAAGACTATTATGGTGTAGGAAGAGTGAAAGTCACCAAAAAAAAGGACGTGACTTGATGGAAGACAAAGAAGTGGGGATCAAGATCATGGAAAGTTTTGGCAATAATACAAACTGTTCATTCTAGGATCGGACAATAGGGCATGCTGGTATTTAAGGAATTATAAAACATGGTTGGAAAATGAATGCAATTTTTTCAAGCCACAGAGCTCTGGCTAGAAAGAAGCTCAACAAGGTGGAAAGAAGGAAAGGCAAACTAGATCACTGCAGTATTGAAGGCAAGGTACTGACATAAGATATATATACAAATCCTTCCTTGACCATTCATTCTGTAGACATATAGGTTACCGAAAAATTTTCTTTTCCTGAAGAGAGCAAGCTGTTTTCTTGTGTTAATAACAAAAATTCCCACGTTGGCAAGATTTTTGGGGATTGGGGTGGGAACACAGTTGTATACCTGTGTCAAACTACAATGGTGGCTCTTTTGTTGCCTGGACTTATAAAGGGTCAGAAGAATCATGTAGATTTGTGTGTTTTTGAACAACCCGACAGTCTTTGTATTTTGAGGTATTATGGATCCACATTGCTTCTCAAAGGGAGAAGACACAAATTTTGCGCAGCGACAGTTTGGGCCGATTGCAGAGATCTTGGGGGCGTGGGGGGGACTTCTTGTCACATTTTCATGAAAGAAGTGAAATAGCTCATTGGGCTCAAAATTCATTTTGTTATGTAAGGAAACCCGGAACAATTTTGAATGGATGATACCTAAGACTTCTGGACAAAAAGAAGGGAGTTTAGGAGTCAGAGGAACAGTGGAAGGGGGGGATGGGCATGAATTCAAAACGTTTGGGGAAAAATATCTGACAATGCCAGTATAATTTTCAAGGTATGTGGTGTAGGAAATGGAAAAGTATCCAAGGAGAAATTCATCATTAATACCATTTAGAAATTGTTAAGTTATGTTTTGGTGGGGACAGGTAACTTGACCAACAAGGACCAAGAGTGACCATGGGGTTTACTCTTTTCTAAGTGAGAAAGCAGATCCTGACTATTCACTCCCTGCCTTTGTCTAATCCTTACTGTTTCAACAGTTCTTTTAATCTGATTCATTTCCAGGTCATGGCTAACAGTTCATGTGGATATCCAAGAAGCAAAAACCTTGACAACTATAGAGTAAGAGGCGGCTGATCCAGGCCATACCTCATTGCCAACTGGCCTCAATGAATAGGGAAGGAAACCTTCTTGAGTAATGGAAGCTTTGAACCAGCTGCAATAGGTTCCTGCACTTACCTACAGGGTAATCCTGAGATAATAGCCACCGATTTGACTATCTGATCTCCCACTTAGTGCTAAAGGGGGGTGGGTTACTCCTTAAGGTGGTTGCTGATCTTCCACCATTAGGAATCTGGGGCTGGAGTTGGCCTGTTGTTAGTATTCATTGATTGCATTTTAAAAATTGGGCTCTTAAACTACATATTTTGCTTTGTACCTTCCTTCCAGTGGTGGTGGTAATGTTCTATATATATGGTAATGATCTAGATAGATAGATAGATAGATAGATAGATAGATAGATAGATAGATAGATAGATAGATAGATAGATAGATAGATAGATAGATAGATAGATAGATAGATAGATAGATAGATAGATAGATAGATAGATAGATAGATAGATAGATAGATAGAGTGGCGCCCCGCATTACTATGTTAATTCGTTCCAGCGAAATCACTGTAGAATGAAAACATCGTAAAGCGAAATTAAAAAGCCCATAGAAATGCATTAAAACCTGTTTAATGCATTCCGATGGGCTTTAAACTCACCGTCCAGTGAAGATCCTCCATAGGGCGGCCATTTTCACTGCCTGGGAATCCGTCCCTAAACACAGCAGGGAGCCATTTTATTTACCTGGTGGCCATTTTGAAACCGCCATCAGCTGTTGGAAAATTGTTGTTTTGCGAAGAATCAGTTCCCGAAGCAGGGAACCGATCATCGCAAAGCGAAATTCCCCCGTAGGAAACATCGTTTTGCGATCGCAAAAAGTTCATCGTAATCCGATTTCATTGTTAAACAAAGTGATCGTAATGCGAGACACCACTGGAGAGAGAGAGAGAGAGAGAGAGAGAGAGAGAGAGATTATATATCTATATATACCTGGAAGAATGTAGATATAAAATATCTTCTTTTGACTAAGTAAAAACCCTGATGCAGCAAGATGCAAGTTACAAGTGCAACTATTTAAACACCACTGGAGTCTGAAGAGAACTGTAAATGGCTGACCAAGTAGTCATTAAAATGATGTGAAGTTTCCACTGCGCTACTTAGCTGATGAAAAGACCTGTGAGGACGCAAAAACGCTTGCATGCATTATTGAGTTCACACTCCCCTCCCTTCCCCCCCGAGAAGATCTATAATGGAAGAAGATTTAAAGGGGGGATGGGGTTTGGTTTATGAGTGGATAAACTCTGTTGAGACCTCCGGTGCTATTTTCAGCCTACAAGAAAAGCTTCCGCTCTCAACCCAAAGTGTGTTCCATTGTTGTTGTTCTTTGAATTGCCGAGTGCAGGTATTTGTTGTTACTTTATAATTTCTAAACTGCTCTGACAAAAAGATATGTAGCAATTGTACGCCGAATACATTGCAGAGGGAGAGCATGGCTCATTACAACCTTGTATCATCATGTAAACTGTTCACACTCGGGAACGCTACAAGGCAACAAAATGTGCCTTGTGGTCTCGCACAAGAAAGAAATTAATGCTCCTGGAATTATATTGAATGTTTAAATATTCATTTGGGAGGAGGAAAGAAGCCATCTTGCGGTGTTTTCTTTAAGCAGTATTTTAAATGTGTATGATTGCTTTATGGGCATTAATTAAATTTATTATTCTCATACAAACAAGATATTCCTACAAAGAATTGTCATGGGCCTTTTTAAATGACAATAGCAAGGAAACTGTTTGCAAGTGCAATATGTACAACCCAAACCTTGCCTCGGGTTTTCAAAGCTTTCTTGTTGTCGTCCCTCAAGATGCTAAGGAGTCCTCATGCAGAATATTAGAAGAAGACAACACAAACACCACCCCTTTTTCTTATGCTTCAAATGATTGACACAAAATGTTTCCAATCCAGCCTCTTCACAGTTTGCCCATGTCAAGCAAAAAAGGCAGGATGAATGCTCATAAAACACAAACGGTCTACCCGATGCTTTGAATTTGAATAGTCCAAGAAAAAAAAGTCAGTCATTGCTGTAATTTTAACTTCGACATATGTACAGATATGCACGTATATCCGTTTCAGGCATACAGAACTCATCTCTCCAAGAACAATAAAAAATTGCAATCTAATGGAAAAGACTGCGGGGTATTTTGGAGTATGTGCTTATTCATATTTTCTCACTTGGCACACAAGAATGGACCAGATGAAGAATTCTACCACTACTGATAATGATTTTTTTAAATGTTTGATGATATGATTTCAGTATAACATGATTCATACACAGTCCTACCAATCATAGTGGTGAAGAATTCATGAATCTAATACCAGGACATAAATAGTTGCTTTACACATTCAACAATATGGAGGGGAGCTGAAAAAGACATTTGATCTTTTATAGTCCCTACCATTCCATCAGCTGGAACATAGCTGATTCAACTATGAGAAGGAAGAGAGAAGGAGGAGAGGAAGGGAAGCAGGTAAATATGTGAGCAGTATATATTTGATCTCAACTTCCCCAAACTATCAAATTTCTTCACTAGTTCAACAGAAACATTTTGTGATTTAAAAAGAGTAAATTATACATGGGGGAAAACAAATCTGAATAATTCATCTTGCCATACCAAAGAGATCATATAAAATTGTATTATTGTAATTTTATCACCACATGTTGGTTATCCTTGTAAGATGCTTTTAAAATATTGGTGATGGGATTTGAATTACAGAAACAACTTGTGTGCAAGTTAATCTAGCCACTGTCGTATGTGGTACATATGCAGGCCTTCTTTTTGGACCTCGCTGGTCCTGTTATGAAGAGGGATATGAAACACATGTACCAATCTCATTCATGTGGAGAATATGTTTGTGCATGAAGTTCTCCCCTTTGTGTATCACATATTTCAATGCCTTTTACAAAATACAAGGTTCAAAGAGTCTCAGGTAAAAGTGTAGTCTTCACATTTTTATTTTTTTAAAAACTGATCCTTGTGACATAACACAAATTACCTTCAGAACTCCTTTGTGTTTCAGAAATAGGTAGCTATGAAGAGAACATAAGGTCAGAGGTCTCTGGTTTCTATGTGTTTACTTCATTGTTCAAGAAAGGATCTCCATTCTTAGGGTGTGGTCGCATTTAAGAAATGTATGCTATTTCCAGATAGCAATCTCTCAGATGTTACAATTTTCTAACAAACTGTGATAGACAAAGATCAGTTTATGCAAAACAACCAGAGACACTTAATATTTGAATGTTAGTCACTGAAGCAAAGCCCTATAAAATGTTATAATAAATAGATGCAGTGGTGCCTCGCTTAACGAGCACTTCGTTTAACAATGAATTCGCTTAGCGATGGCTTTTTCAGAGCGATCTTGCGCTCCGTTTAACGATGTTCCCTATGGACAATTTTCACATGGCGATGTTTGGGACCATGCTTCGCATAGCGATGACAGTTTGGGTCCCCCTTTTTCGCTTAATGATGGTTTTGACAGCCTCATGTTGGCTGTTTTTTATACATTTAAAAATGTTTAAAAATGTTTAGAATGCTTGAAATCATAAGTGCACTTAATAAACCCTTTGTTAAACTAATTTGACTTTGTTCCAACTCTTTTTAAATTTGTTGTAATTTTCCCCCCATTGAGATGCATTGAATAGGTTTAGCATTTCGCTTAGCGATGTTTCCTATGGCGATTTTCGCTTAAGGACGGCAATCTGTTCCCATTGGAACGGATTATCCGTTTTCAATGTATTTCTATGGGAAACCGTGTTTCACTTAGCGATGTTTTCCCATAGCGATCAATTTTTTGGAACCAATTAAAATCGTTAAGCAAGGCACTACTGCACTCTGATTCTTATTCTTAGATGCCGAGATAACACAGCACCCCGGCAACACTGGAAAGACTGGAAGCAAATGGTTTATGAAAAATACAGAAGCTGCATTATGATGTAGGGCACATTAGGCTATCCATCCCAGTAACAAAGATATAACAAAGGGCGTCATCCTAACCAGCCAAAATGGTTGACAGCTGGCTGAGTTGACACCAGGCCAGCTGAAGCTGGGCTGAATCCAAACTCCTTTTAGACTAGGGAAGTTGGAAATTACTTAGGAATACTATGACCCAGGCCAAACTCTGCTCCAGTATAGTGGTTGTGAGTCTGGTCTAAGAGGGGATGATATCTGGGCCCTGCCCCTTCTAGGTCCATTTTTGACTGATTTCAGAAAGGTAGTCTCAGCTCAGCCAGCACAAGGGGTTTCTGCTTAATCCAAACCCGCTACAGCTGGCACCACTTCGAGGCTGGGTTGGATAGTTAGAAATATTGGGAGACGAACACAATGGGATAATTTCAGTCCTTCTGTGATGCAACATAATTTTTTTTGTTACTTCTTGTATTAAGTAAGTCCCAGTGATTTCAGTAGGATCTGCTCCAAAACAAGGACAAAACGCTAGCTAGCCAATAAGGCTGAGGACCAACTGAGTTGACACCAGGCCAGCTGATGCTGTGCTGAATCCAAACCCTTCTCACCCTCAGGATGTTGGACGTTACTTTCGCTTTGGCCTAAGTTTTGGCTTAGAATAGCGGCAGTGTCCCCGACCTGGACAAGACTTCAATCCCGTGTAATTCAGCCACTTCCTCACCTCACCTCCTTTTCTCTGACCCCACTTGGCTCTTCTTCTAGCTGACTTCAGCCAACACAGCAGTTGTCCCTATAGATTCTTCTGCTGACGGAACTCTGAGCCAGTGTAAGGACAGCTGTGCTAATAAAAGAGGCTTTGGACCATTCCAGACCCACCACAGCTGGTGTGTCTTTGAGTTCAAATTGCTCTATTTATTGCTAGCAGTGATGTTTGTTGTTTTGCTTCTGTCTGTATTCTCAAAATAACTGAGGCTAGCCTCCAGCTTTTAACTCTTCGATGCTTTAGATCTTTAACTCTGTGGTGCAGATGCCCAGTCAAATCCACAGAAGTCAATACACAATCTGTATTTTAAAAATGAGTAAAGTTATGTGGTCCTTATACATAGGATAAACAGGCTGGAAGGGGCATAGGTCCCTTGTATTGGCACAACTGCCCTTGTGCTAGCTAATGTCAGATCTGCTGGCACAAAGTTGATGGCATAAGAACCAAGAAGGACAGGGGAGGAGCTGAGTTACCCTAAATCCAATGCCTTTTCAGCTCTAGCACAGCATCCTTTATGTCAGTACATGTTAGGCCAGGGTCTTAATTCCAGCAGGTGGAATCCAGTGAGATTTTTCCAAAATAATTAAGGTTTCAATCCTCCCACCTCTCAGGGGAGCCATGCTCATCCTATGGGAGTGAAGTTAGGATATGGTACAACTACCAACCAATCAGAGCACACCACCAGTATATAAACCTCACCCAGAGAATGCAGAACTGATATCATAATGCCAAAGCCAAATCACAAACCGTAATCCGAGGTCAGGCTCCAAAGCCAAATCACACAATGTAGTCCAGGGTCAGAGTCCAAAGCCAAGGGTCCAGAGAACAAGGTTCAAGATAGTCAGGAGCACAGATGCAAACCAGAAATTTGACTTGTTGCTTCCACAAGTTTCCCAGCCGCCTGGGAGCTGCTTATATAGTAAAACAGTCATTGAACTGCTGGAAGCCTTTCATTGTGTCTATACTCAGGGCTAGCTGATCTGATGTTTCTGCAGGCAGCATTCAGGTGATCCTCTGACCTTTGTATCATAAGTCTTTGCCGAAGTCTAACCCTTACCCTGGCTACTGGGGGAGGAGAATCTGGTGGTGATTCAGCTGTCTGTGCTTCTAATCGCTCAGCATTCTCCTCAGCTGTAGTTAATCCCTCAGGTTCAGGATCTTCAGCTGAACTCATGACACATTTAGAGAACAAAACATACTGGCACAGGACTTTCTCTGTCTCCACAGCATGCACACTTTGCACTCACATGGAGACACTTAGAGGGCAATGGTTCACTATGGCAAATGACACTTTGTACCACAGAACACTCCACGGGAGGGCTTGGCACACACACACACACAAAAACACCCCAAAGCATGTAAGTCTTTTCTAACCGATTTCTGCCCAGTGTCCTAACAGGTGGGACCTTATAGGAAGGTATCTGCCAGCAACAAATGAACACCCAGAAACCTGGGGCTTTCAGCCCCCAGCAGAACACCCAGGTAAGTGAAGGGAGAACATCATGAAACCACAGTGTTGTTTTTATCTGATCTGTTCCTCTCAGCTTCTCACTTATGTCTGTGAAAAGGCTGTAGAATGTGCTTTGAAACTTTTCATTCCCAGCAGCTGGACACACACACAATCACAGGTTAAGTGTGGCAAGAAATAGTAGCCCCCTTCCAGGTAAGTAAGTGGAGGGGGAAGAGACTCCCACTGGGCAGGATGGCTGGAAGGGAACATGAGTTAAGACACATCTCTTTGCCTTCTCCATGGGAGGCCTTCTCACTCCGGTTTTTCACTAGCAACAAACAAGGTTTGCGCTTCCCTCTCAGCACTGTCCATGAGTCACAAGTAGAATGGAAATGGGTATGCTTGGAAGCAAGCACCCCATTCCTGCCTGTGGCTTCCAGGACTGAAGCAAAGTTGCTGAGAGAAAGAGGAAACCTGCATGTGCATAAGAAACTTCAGGGAGACTGCAAAACAGATGGGCCAGGTCAGTCCATACCCATCCCACACCCCTTCCAGCTGCCTTCTCACAGGAACACCATTTGCAGTGTGCTGCCTCTTCAAAACAAGCAAAGGCTTCCCATCCTCTCCCTTCCATGCTGTGCTAATGCTTTGGATGTTGTTCTACCACCATCTGTATCTTCTTTCCACAGCCAGCTGTCCTACCGGTGCAGTTCTAAGACCACTCAGCCACACGTGACCACAGCCACACAACTGAAGTGTGAACACCTGAGCCTTGCAGACAATGGTGTGGTCAGACAGCTATGCATTAGGTGCAGCATGGCTACACAAAGGTACTCTGCACATGTCTCCCTGCTATCTGTTTGCTCACTGTCTGAAGTGATAGGGGTGCTTCTGGGGGGAAGATAAGGATGTCCAGGCACACTATTTTCCATGCACCTGCCCTCTGAAGCTGCTCAGTTACTGTAAATCCCATGCACAGCAACTCTGAGTCAAGCTTCTTTACTGCTCTTACTGCAGAAGAAAGCTCAGGGCCATTCACATAGGGAAGGATGTTGCAGGGAAAAGGGAGTGATGCAAACCCAATGTTCATTCACAATGTCAAGGGAAGGGTGAGAAAGAAACCATGGCTTGCCTTCAACTGGGGGTTGGGGTTGGAGAGTGAAGACAAATGCAGAAGGCCTTGCCACACAATCATGACTCAGGGGGATGGGTTGACAGTGGGAATGACCCAAGATGTTCAATCCCTACCCGTGAGGCTGACTACTGCCATCAGCTGGCACAATATCTTTAGTGGCTCCTGGCAGCATAAATGCCATGCCCACAGGGTGTGTGCAGAGGTGAAGGAGTCCCCAGCTGGAAGTTGCCAGCATTGCGGGGGGAGGGAGCTGGAGAGAGAGGGGTACCAAGTTAGGCTAGACCAGCTTTTCCATAACCAGTCATTATTCTTTATCTTTAATAAAATGATATATTCCAAATAGTGTAGTCCTGGCATGAGCTGGAATTGTTAGCATGTATACATTACTGAAACAACAACGTCTACACTGGCATGGGCATGATGTGAGAATGGCTGACTGTCGGATTACAAATAATCTTCTATATGGAGAATTAGTGCAGGGAAATCGCCCCAGATGGAGACCACAGCTGCGATACAAGGATATCTGCAAGGAACAGACCTCAACAGATGGGAAACCTTGATGTCTGAGCGTTCAGCCTGGAGGCAGGTGGTGCATCATGGCCTCTCTCAATTTGAAGAGACCCTTGTCCAGCAGGCTGAGGCAAAGAGGCAGTCCCGAAACCAGCCAAATCAGGGAGTTGGACAGGGAACATATTGTATTGTCTTCAGTGTGGAAGGGATTGTCACTCTTGACCTTCTCAGCCACACTAGACGCTGTTCCAAGTCCTCCATACAGAGCACGTTACCATAGTCTCTTGAGACTGAAGAATTCCTACTATATTTTTATAAAGTCCAAATCTCGCTTTAGTCCTTTAAATTAAATGGGTGGGTTAGGATTGTCGAGTCTGAAATCATCATATAGTCACAACCATTTCTCTGCTGATCTTATAATTGTGTATTGGCATAGTGCCTTGGCTTAATGTATTGAATGGATGGCAAAAGGTCATAGTTCAATTTGTTGGCTCACAAGCACAATATTAAATAGCAGAGATCTATGTACACTCTAATGAAATGAAATGATGTTTTATCCTTGCACTGTTTTAAATATATTACTTAAAATAGGTAGAAAGATACATGGTCCTCCCTTCAAGGTTTTAAAGGTTCCCCTTGACATTTAGTCCAGTCATGTCCAACTCTAGGGCACGGTGCTCATCCCCGTCTCCAAGCCAGTTGTCTGTAGACAGTTTCCATGGTCACATGGCCAGCGCGACTAGACACGGAACCCAGTTAATTCAGAAAACACCATGTTTTTCAAAACAGGTGTTGTTAAATTATCATTTTAGCTACCTCCCCCACTCCAGTATGAAAAGAAAGATGGGACAGGACTGATAAAACTTTCATATATCTAAATTAATTCAGGCTTGCCTTAATGAAAAACAACTTCAGAAGGGATTTGTATTCACGTTCTGTTCAGTGCACAGGGAGACAAGGCTCCTGGGGTTGATCTAAGAACTTTCATTAGCTTTAATTCTTTCAACTGTTAAGAAAAAACTTGAATAGTAACTTTTTTCCTGTATCAGCAGAGAGAGACATGGGTGAATTATATACTGAAGTTTCATGTTCACTCAATGACTTACTAAAAACATTGCCCCTCCATCCCTGGAATAAAGACGCGAGAGAAACAAATATGGATACATAACAGGCCACACTTTATTAAAATTATAACCATTTATAAATATTTTGGCATTCAAATGGCAAAGGGGGGCCTGCAGTAGTGCGGAACGGATAGATCCTTGATCATATGGGTGAGTCCCCGGCCCCAGGCTCCTGCAGTCTCAATGACCACAGGAACCCGGCTGGGTGCTAATGAAACACCCCCATACCTCGAGCCATCTTCCCTTGATGACTGTTGGTCCGGAAGTGGCCCAGCGCACCTTGCCCACCCAGGTGCTGAATCACATGTTTTGCAGCCCTGGGACGTCCGATGCGCTGTTAGCTTACCTGATGTTAAAATTGGGACTCAACAAGAAATACCTGTTTTTCTGCACTACTCGCCAGTGTGACCAAATTCCACCATCAAGTGCCAACAACCCGTACTACTGTGGGATAGGCGAAATATCCCCCCATCCAAGAGCCAATTAGGATGAAGGTGTCATGAGTGCAGCCAAAGACCCGGAACCAGAAGAGTTAACTGAGGCTGAAGAGAATGCTGAGAGATCAGAAACACCTGAACCACCTCCAGATTCTCCTTCCCCAGCAGACAAGCTTCAGGCCAGGCTTCGGGAAAGACTTAGGACAAGGAGATCAGAGGATTGCTCAAAGGCTGTCCACAGAAACCTACGTTCATCTAGTCCTGAGTATTAACAGGATAGAAAGCTTTCTAGCAGCTCAAGGAGCTGTTTTACTATAAAACAGCTCCTAGCCAGCCAAAATTTCTGTGGAAGCAACGAGTCAAAACCCCTGGCTTGCATCCACGCTTCTTGAACCGTGTTCCTGACTCTGGACTCTGACCCTGGACTACGCTATGTATCTGAATCTGACCTTGGACTGCATTCTGTGCGTTGGTTTATGGACATTGGCTTTGCATTCTTGATATTCCTGACCCTGGACTGGTTTATCGGACTTTGGCTGTTGTAACCCCCGGGAACGTGACAGAAGGTCAAAAATTCCTATCTGGCCCCTTAATGGAGACCAGCCAAGAACTCACACTAGCATTATGCCTGAGAAAGAAGAGGCTGTTAACCCAGGAGGATGTCTTTTTATAACGTAAGACATCCTCCCGCTCTGTTCCAACGCTCCAATAGGAAACACGGAGCCTTGCGCTATCCATGGGGGGGGGAAGTGCTTGTCGCTTGCATGAAGCCTTAGCTCATTCGCGACTTTATCAGTCTGTGAACACACAGAAAAGTATTGGAAATTCTTAATAATCCTCCCACAGTTTTTCCCACCAATTGTATCCTTGTCCTATTAAAGCCTTCTCAGAAAACCTGCATATATAAACCACTCATATACAGAACTATTCTCAGTAAGTACACTGAGAAATGTATGTTAATGAGAGACTGGATTATGTACTATATACCCTTATATGAAGATGTTTTTTTCAGGTAATTGTTCAAAAACAAACAAACAAACAAAAAACACCCCTGCATCCTGCATAGGAGCTCCAGAACTATCAGATCTCAAATAAATTAGAATCAATGGAGCCAAATGCCACTGCATCCTGATAGAAAAGTGTTCCTGTTCCTTTTTCCTTCTCAAAGGAGAAGGACTTTCTCTCTCTTTGATCCAACCGTTTCTCAACTAGTATTCCTACTGAGCATTTCTGCAATCCCCCATCTGGGGTCTAGGAGAAATTTCTTTCAGATCTATCTATCTGGATCTTCTTCATATCTCTACATTGGATTAGATAATGTTTTGGTTTTGGTTTTATTTATTTATTATTTTATTTATTTTAACTATGTTTTGATTTGCCAGCTCTGTTGCCATATAGTTGAGAACTTTTAGGTCTGCTTCCGAAAGTCAGGACTAGTGAATGTTTAGGCTGGGGCTAGATAAATCTTCCAGTGGCTATCTATTTTATGGGCCTTGATTTTGCATGCTGTACCAATTCCATTTAAAGAATTAATGTCAGCTGTTTAGGATCATATCCATTTAGGTGGCTCTAGTGAGAATGGAATAATAGTCTGCTTTGCATGGGAAAATTTCTGTATCTAACCATGGGTTTGATTTTGGCGAATGCTATAATTTCCTTTGTGGAATGTTGCTCTTCTGACTTCTACTTGAAATTGTTTGGTCCTTTTTTTAAAAAAAATTAAGAAAAGGCATTCACAATTTTTCTCAATTTTTTGTGCTAAACTTAAGTAAATCTTCCAATTAATTGCACCTATAAGTAGTCGACAGAGGATGAGATGGTTGGACAGTGTCATCGAAGCGACCAACATGAATATGACCCAACTCTGGGAGGCAGTGAAAGACAGGAGAATCTGGCGTGCTCTGGTCCATGGGGTCACAAAGAGTCAGAAATGACTAAACAACTAAACAACAAGAATAACAATAAGTAGTCTTATGCCATTTCTGGTTATGTTCCCCTACCCACAGAGGTAAAAAGGATTTCATTGTCATGTTTGTATTTCAAACCTCCTTCTACAGTTTCATTATTCTGTCTTAAAGGGTATGTTTCTCTTCACCATTTTATCTTCTCATAAAGGGTAATGGACCACTATCCCAGTAAATAAATATAGTTAACAAGTAATGGACTTACCACTCAAAATAAATTGTTCCACTAATGTAATCCTGAGATCATGCAGTATTATGGACATACAGTAACAGTTGTTTAGAGGTGGATCATAAGATGTATCTGCCCACTCGTCTAGATTATGGTAGCCCATATGTTCCTGGATGCAACTCCCAGAAGCCTTCATTGCTAGCTGTATTGGCGGGGGGTTCTAAGAATTAGAGTTCAAGAAAACCTGGGTTACCCAAGGTTGGGAACCTTTGATTTAGATGCCTTCTGCCCAGACAGACTCACTGGGTTCAATTACAACCAAAATTACTTGGTATGTTAACGCTCAAGCTATCAGCCAAGTTATTGGCATTTCACACAAATATATTGTTTAATTTCACCTAATAATTCCACCTGAAAAAAAAAATATTTTATGTTTGATTTGGCAGTACAAAATGACAAAGCTGGCATTTAGCATCCATGATACAGCAAGCAAGCATGTGGCCTGCAGTGAACAGTGGAAGTCTCTGGTTTAATACATATAATCTCATAATTCACTCCAATGGTTTGTAGTTAAACAATACTTTACTTTTATTGTGTGCCTCGTTGCCGAAGCAATCCTTTAAGTGTTTTATAAGCCTTACTTGTTAAGCCAACAAATAATTGCATATGGCTTCACCCACCTCTGAAACATGGTCACCTCCTGAATGGAATACAGAATGGGCAATCGGAGAAGAAAGAGAAATAGACTCAACCTCTCTTCCACAGCTCCAAGACTATGAAATCTAGATACTAAAAATTATGTGCCTACTAAGGGGACCCTGAGAGGCTATTTTTACATTGTTTTAAAATAATCGGCTAGTAAAAAAATAAATTTAACAACTTTTCTTTTACAGTTTTATCAATGAAAAAGAAAAGCTATCTACAGCCTGCCTGACCACATGTTGGGTACATACATGCCAAACATTGATTTCCTAAAGAGGTGGGTTCTCCTTTAGAACAGATACCTCTTTTTCCTAACTGTATAACTCATCGCATTGTCTCACCAAATCCTCCATGAATGTTACTGGAGTTCTGGGAACTGCGCTGTGATGTAGGAGTCTGAATTGATCCTAATGTGTTTTTTAGAATTGAGTCTTAGGAATGATACAAAAATGTTGACAATTAGGAAATTGAAATAATCAAAGTTTTTGTAGACCTTGGTTCCGTCTTCAGTCCAAATGGAGAATGAAGACAAGAAATCAGAATAAGACTGGGCCTCAGAAGGGCAGCAATGAAGGAACTACAGTGGGCCCTTGACTTACAGACGGCTTGACTTACAGACTTTTTGAGTTACAGACTTCTCTGGCTGCAAAATTTAGGTTTGACTTGCAGACTGAGATTTGACTTACAGACCAGAAAAAAACAAAATGGAACAAAAACAGCCTGTTATGGGATTAATTGGTTTTCAATGCACTGTAGGTCAATGGAGACTTGACTTACAGACTTTTTGACTTGAGAACCGCCTTCCAATATGGATTAAGTTCTCAAGTCAAGACCCCACTGTACCAAAGACAGTAGAAGAAGAGAACTCAGAATCTCCTGACTGGGGCTGCCATAGATATCCCAAGGTAGGGGACTAGGGTGAGAGCAAAACTTGTCCATTATGTCTACCTGCACCTGAAATCTAGAAGCAGGCACAGACACCAAACACATTTTTTCTTATACAGTCGGGTCTTGACTTAAGAACGGCTTGAGTTAAGAACATTTTGACTTAAGAACCACTCTCATAGGAAAATATTGACTTGACTTACATACTTAGATTTGAGTTAAGAACTGAAAAAAACCACGTGAGAGGCAGGGAAAGTGCAAAATTTGAACTTTCAGTTAACTGTTGGCCAGTGAAAAGGGTGCCTGTCTGCTTCCTCATGCCTCCCAGCGTTTAGAGAGTGGATTGGGAGACAGTCTTTGGACTGCCTGGTACTGCCTGGACTGTATTTTCCCTGCCTTCCCTGAACCTTTCCTGACCTAAGAAAAAAAGAAAGAAAATATCCCCCTCTAGTGGTCGAAGGCAGAATAGCAGCTTCCCATTAGTTTCTATGGACGGAAAAGAGCAGATACGGATCAAATGGTTTTCAATGCATTCCTATGGGAAATGCAGATTTGACCTGAGAACTTTTTGACTTGAGAACCGCCTTCCAATACGGATTAAGTTCTCAAGTCAAGACCCCACTGTATAAAAGATGATCAAGTGTAAGGATGTGACACTGGAGACCAAGAACAAGATCATCCACACTCTTGTATTTTCAGTCACCATATAGAGGTGTGAAAGCTGGACAGTAAAGAATTCTGACATGGGAAAAAAATGATTCATTTGAAATGTGGTGCTGGAAAAGAACTTTACAGATAACCTGGACTGCCAGAAAGAGGAACACGTGGGTCTCAGATCAAATCAAGCCTGGATTATCTCTGCAGGCAAAAATGTTGAAACTGAAGTTGTCCTACTTTGGTCACATCATGAGAAAACAGGATTGTCAGGGGGGAAAAAACAATAATGCTGCCAAAGGTGGAAAGCAGCAGGAAAAGAGGAAGACCAAGTATGAGATGGGTTGCCTCCCTAAAAAAGTAAATGTGTTGAGTAAATGGAAGGGTGTTAAATACACAAAGGTTTGAAAGGTTATAAGCTAGGAAACTCAAAAGGATGAGTGGGGCCACAGCAGTGCGTTGTACATATTAATAGAAGCATCAGCCAAAATGGCTGCTGCTGAGCCAGTAGAGAATTACCATATTTTTCACACCATAAGACACACTTTTTTCCCACAAAACAGGGGGGTGGAAAGTCTGTGCGTCTTATGGAGCGAAGAAAACAGATTATATTTTCCTGTTTTCTTCTCCTAAAAAATTGGTGCATCTTATGGAAAGGTGCGTCTTATGGAGCGAAAAATACGGTATTTCTTATCCATGTAGAGGTATATCTGGGCAATATATCTGGTATATTTTTTGGGTTCAGTTTTCCTGCATTGATCCTAAGGGTAACAAATACAAAACCTTTCCTTGTGTCTAAAACCTGACATTTGCAATAAATGCAAAAAAACAAACAAATACTCTTCCATTCCATTTTGACACAAAATTGCCCAAGACCCTTCTTCCTCTATCTGGAAGGAGCTCTCCGCATTTCAACACTTATTGTATGGAAATGAAAGGGAACCTTCTGGTTATTGCTGACATCACTTTGGCAAATGTGCATGAAATGTGAAAAGTACATAGAAAGAAAAGCCGGATGGCGAAGTCACCGAGCTTCTATTATCATGAATTATTCATGCTGCATCTCTTCCAAGTTGGTCCTGGAACTCTCTCTCCCCCACCCTCTTTCTTGTAAAAGCAAACAAGAAACGGAACCATACCAAAATAAATAGTAATAATGGAGGATGTATTTATTTATTTCTATCAAAGGCTAGCTTGTCTAAGTTAAATGGGAGTTGCATTTGAATAACACTCCGAACATACCATCGTCGTATTCAGACAGCATTGAAGCTAATAAATACAGACGAGAGATTTCCGAATGAACCAGTGGGAGTGAGAAGGGAAAAAAAATATAAATATATTGTGTGTTCTAAATTGACTCAGTCCCTTCTACGGCTGTCAGTTGAAGTCCTTTAAGTGGTTAAAGAAATATAAGAAAATTTGTATTCAGTTTTAAAGACATAACGTCAGCCTACCTATTTCTCAATGGCAAAAAAGTAACTATCCACCAGAAGAATCAAACAAAAGGAGAGATGCAGTGAGGGAGAAAGAGAAAAGGAAGTGACAGAGAGAATAAATTCTGGCCCTTACTTCTGTCAGTACATCCTTGATTGAATGAAGACACCAAAATAGAGCTTGACTGTGGGGCATTTTGCCCTTAGACAGCCAAGCACAGTTTATCAAACACCTTGAGGCACCTTCAAAAAGGTTTGCAGGACACCCAGTTTAAATCCATGGTAAGTATTAATTTGCAAAGGAAGATACATCTGAGAATGATTTCAAACAAGGTTTTGCAACAGGTATTTCCTTTAGACTTGTCTCTAAGTCTGACTGTGTTGCTCTCTTGCACTCCAGTTAAGTTAGGCATCCTTCAGTCTTGAAAGACTATGGTAATGTGCTCTGTATGGAGGACTTGGAACAGCATCTAGTGTGGCTGAGAAGGCCAGTTCGAGAGTGACCATCCCTTCCACACTGAAGACAAATGCAGTCAGCTCCCTGATTTTGCTGGTTTTGGGACTGCCACTTTGCCTTGGCCTGATGGACAAGGCTCTCTTCAAATTGGGAGAGGCCATGATGCAAAGCCTGCCTCCAGACTGAATGCTCAGATGGGATATTCATATATGAATAAAAATATCCCGGACCAAGGTGGTCAAAAAGCCCAAACCGACCTCTCCACTTATGGGTTGCTGTGCAGTGTGCACAGCTGATGTCCTGCTTGTCACGCCAATCCCAGACATAGCCCAGCTGGCACTTCTCCTCCCTGCACTGCTGGGTACTGCATCTGAGATTGGTGCAACAAACAGGACAACAGCTCTGTGCACACTGCAAAACAACCCGTAAGTGAACAGGTCGGTTTGGGGAGGCGGGACTGGGCTTCTCAACCACCTTGGTTCAGGATATTTGTATTTATATGCGAATATGAATATCCTATCCTTTTACTTGCTGGCAACATGGGCACCATACTGTGCAACTGAGCTGGCATTCTAAATCGTAGATACAGAAACACAATATCCCATATCCATAAACCAGAGGGTTTTTTTTTTTTTTGAAGAACTGGTTCATTTCTCATCCATTTTTATGCAAGCAGAACAAAAACTTCTCAAACATTCTGTCCAAATGAAACTGAATGCTGTTCTTTCTGGAAAAAAATCTTTCTGGCTCTTTCACCCAACACTGAAACAAGAAGACATATTTCCCACTATTCAAAGAGGATTTGATTCCTACTGGGATTAAAAGGAGGGGCGGAAGAGTTTCATCTTCCCTGCGCATGGATTCTCTCATTCAGAGGAAATCTCACAACAAAGTAGGAACATAAGCAATAGCTTTATACTAAGAGTATGTCTGCATTACTCAGTTCTAGCAGTGAGATTCCACTTTCACTGCCATCCAGGGGAATGCTGGAATTTACAGTTTGGTGAGATATTTAGAACTGTCAGATCTAATTCACATCTGAGCATTTGTGCTATGTAGCAGAGAACACATATGGAATTCCTTCAGTTATATACTATAGGATGCAGCCATTGCAGCTGAAGTGTAATCAAACTGGTATTAATGAGTAGTTTATAGATAAATCTTGAGTCAGACTGTGGCAACCCCAGACCTACTGGAGTATCCCACCCTGTAATTATGCTGCCACCAACCATTCCCTATAAGGAGTCACACAGACCAGGAATGGATTTTAACAAACAAAAGAACAAGGTTTATTGAAACAACAAACAGGGTAAATAAAAGAATCAGGTAAATAGGAAACTGGAACGTGGCATAGCCCCAATCACACACATACAACAGCTTGGTTCCCACGGAACACTTTAAGGTAACGCACAGACCCTGAACCTATCAGTTCTGGCTACCTAAATAGAAACCTGAACCTATCAGGTATATACTAACTGACAAACAGTTGTACCCAGTCTGACACACAGACTCCAACTCCACTTCTCCACACCAGCTCCAAATATATATACAGTACAGCTCCTCCCCCCTGATGTCCCGCCTTCCACTCCCCATAGGATGGAACTTTCCCTCCAAACCCATGACAGATAGGTACCATCAGTGCTGTATGTGACACCTCCCCTCTTTATAAGTTGTTTTGCGGGGGAAAAGCTAAAGTGCTTTTCTCGAAAAAAAACCCAACCAGGATCAAAACACAAAAACAGTTATACATTATCATACAATCCCATACTTACTCACTCTAGGTCAAACATATCCCTTATGCATTTAAACATTCATATTTGCAATACATTAAGTTACCTTTATTAATACAAACCAAGCCTGTTCAATAAACAGGTACATTTAACTTTTGGTCACCAAAATATACATAGTCCATGGTTTCTTCGCCGTCTTCACTCGTCGGGTCTTCTTGACAAGGCGTCAGCAACACAGTTCATTGACCATCTGACCACCTTCACTTCAAAGTCAAAATCTTGCAGGTTTAAAGCCCACCTCATAAGTTTACTATTATGGGTTTTCATTGTCTTTAACCACTGCAGTGGTGAGTGGTCAGTGCACAGAACAAAATGTCTTCCCCAGATGTAAGGTTTGGCCTTCTGAATCGCATATACTATGGCCAGGCACTCCTTTTCCACGGTTGCCAAATGTCTCTCACCTTTCTGGAGTTTCCTACTCAGGTAGGACACTGGATGCGGGTCACCATTTTCATCCTCCTGGCAAAGAACTGCTCCTACCCCGCTGTTAGACGCATCGGTGTAGATGATGAACTCCCAGTCGAAGTCGGGAGCACGCAGCACTGGATAATGGACGAGCGCCTCCTTCAACCTCTGGAACGCCTCCTCACAGTCGCTGGTCCACGGGATGCGGTCATCAGTCTTCTTCCGCGTCAGATCGGTCAGCGGAGTCGCTATCTCGCTAAACCTCGGGATGAACTTTCCGTAGTAGCCCACCAACCCAAGAAATGATTTGACTTTTTTCTTGGTGTTGGGTCTGGGCCAATCACGAACGGCTTCTATCTTGGCCTCTAGGGGTTTGATCACTCCTCCCCCTACTATGTGACCCAAGTATTTTATTTCTGGGCTACCCAGCTGACACTTGCTTGCCTTTACTGTTAGCCCTGCTGCACTTAACCTCTGCAGCACTATCTCCAGGTGTTTCAGGTGATCTATAAGGTAGTTCAGATCCGACATCTTGGAAATGACCCTGTATGGTCCTGCCCATTTGAGCTGCAGTTTGTTCTCTTTGCAGGGCCTAAGCCAAAGCACTTCCTCCCCTGGGTTAAAGTGCCTCTCCCTGGCTTTCTGGTCATACCAGGTTTTCTGTCTGACCTTCTGAGCTTGCAGGTTTTCTGCTGCTAGCTCTAGGTTTCTCTTCAGGTCATTCATTAAAGTGTCTATGTACGTCACAACATCTTGTGGGTCATCCTGGGTGATCTGCTCCCAATTTTGTTTGATTAAATCAAGTGGACCTTTTACTTTTCTCCCAAACAAAAGTTCAAACGGACTGAACCCAGTACTGGCTTGGGGCACTGATCGATAAGCAAACAAAAGGGATTGCAGCTTCTGGTCCCAATTGTTTGGATTCTCTGCCAAGTAAGCCCTAATCATGCGCATCAGAGTCCCATTGAACTTCTCCGTTAACCCATTACTTTCAGGGTGATAGGCAGTGGTTTCCTTGTGTTTAATTCCACAGATTTGCCATAACCGTTTCATGAGCTTCGATGTAAACGATTTGCCCAAATCTGTGATTATTTCTGAGGCAAATCCCATCCTGGACATATACCCCACCAAGGCATCTGCCACTGTGTTAGTTTCGATGTTAGTCAAGGGTATGGCTTCGGGGTAACTCGTGGCATGGTCCACAATGGTGAGAATGAACCGGTTCCCCCTCTTTGTGGCCTTGGGCAAAGGTCCCACAATATCCACTCCTATACATTTGAACGGGGTGTCAATCACAGGAAAAGGGCACAACTTCGCTTTGGTCCTGTCACGGTTATTCCCCTGCCTCTGACACACATCACATTGTTTACAGAACTCCTTGATCTGCTTCCCTATTTCAGGCCAGTAAAAATTTTGTGTGATTCTCTGCTGTGTTTTGTTCACCCCTAAGTGCGCAGCAAACATGTCAGAGTGTCCCCTTCGTAAGATCATGGGGCGATACTTTTCAGGTACCACTAGCTGACTTCTGATCCCATCTCCCCCTTTTGAGATATTCATCAGGGTCTCTCTATATAAAATTCCCTTTTTCTCGCGAAATCTCGCTGGGGTTTCAGGTGTTAGCTGGGTGTCTGTCACCTTTTCAAAACACTTTCGGAGAGTGGCGTCTGCCTTTTGCTCTTGGCCAAATTTGCTGTCCGTGGTTAAGGTTTCTGCCACAGCTTCGGGACTACCCTCATCTGCTTCAACCTCGGGCTCTTCAGTGTTACATACAGCACTGATGTTACCTGTCTGTCATGGGTTTGGAGGGAAAGTTCCATCCTATGGGGAGTGGAAGGCGGGACATCAGGAGGAGGGGCTGTACTGTATATATATGTGGAGCTTGTGTGGAGAAGTTTGGGAGAAGCTGAAGAAGCTGAGAGAGAAGCTGGGAAGAAGAAGCTGGTGTGGGAGTCTGTGTGTCAGACAGGGTACTACTGTGTGTCAGTCAGTACCAACCTGATAGGTTCAGGTGTCTGTATGGGTAGCCAGAACTGATAGGTTCAGGGTCTGTGCTTTGTTTAAAGGTGTTCTGTGTGAACCAAACTGGTGTATGTATGATTGAGACGAAGCCACGTTACTGTATCTTATTCACTTGATCATTTTATTTTCCCTGTGTGTTATTTAAATAAACCTTATTCCTTTATTTGTTAAAAATCCATTCCTGGTCTGTGTGACTCCTTACAGAGAATGGTTGGTGGCAGCTTAGTGAAACTGTGGCATATCCCAGTAGGTCTGGGGTTGTCACATTGATTGGTGTCCAGCGTGTGGGATACGACTGGTCCAGTTGTCCAGTGGTCCAGCAAAGCCTTGGCAAGTGCGCCCAGAGCAAGGGGAGTCTAGTCAGGGACAATCTGAGAGCGCGTAGGTAATCTTCTAGGCTTACCTCATGGGGAGGTAGGCTAGTGGAAGAACGTGTAACCTCAGATTGGTGGGACTAGATTAGGGAGCTCTGAGGCAACCTGTTTTGGCGGGAAAAAAGCTGAGGCAAAACTGTGAGAAGTAGCAGTGATCTAGCTTGTCTGCTGAGAGGCCTAGCAGAGGGGGGTGGACTCTGGCTGGCAACAGTTGCAAGTTAGTGCTGAAAGAACAGCAGCAATCTATAGAAGGCTGTTTCTGAGGCAAAAGAAAAAAGAAAAAAAAGTGGTCGCTTTATTTTGAGGCTTGACTTTTGAAAGCAGCCTGTTCTGAGGGGGGGGGGATTATGCCCTTGACTCGAAGCCAAATGCCCGAAATGGGTGAAGTGAAAGACCCACAGGTGGACCAAGGTTCTGAGGATGAATTTGGCTCAGTGCAGGATGACAGCACGGGAGAGCAGAACCCAGAACTCAGGAAAATGCTCATAGCCCAACAGCATGAACTGAGGATGAGGCAATTTGAAATGGAGGAAAGATTAGAGAGAGAAAGAATGCAGGAAAGGGAGAGGCAAAGACAATTTGAATTGGAGAGAGAGAAAATGGCGTTTGAGTTAAGAAAATTGGAACTGATGAACCAGAACAATAATAACAATAGGGATTCTGAGGGGGGCCAATTGTCTAAAACTGACCTGAAGAAATTCCCTGTGTACCACAAGGGAGATTGCCCTGAGGTGTTCTTTTCCCTAGTGGAAAGAGCGTTTGTGGACTTCTCAGTAAGGGAAACTGAGAAGATGACCATCATGCGATCTTTAATCAGTGGCAGCCTGGCAGAAGTCTATGCAGAGATGCCAGAGGAACTGCTAAAAGATTTCGCAGAGTTTAAAAAACTGGTGTTTGCCAGACATGGGATAAATGCGGAACAGCTGAGGCAAAGATTCAGGTCACTCACAAAGAAACCAGAGCAGACTTTTACCCAAGTGGGGGCCCAACTGGTGAGGCTGCTAGAGAAATGGCTATCTCAGGAGGGAACAGAGACCTACCAGCAGCTCAAAGACCTAATAGCGCTGGAACAGTTTTATTCAGTCCTGCATGGGGAACTGAAGTTCCAGGTGAGGGAAAGGAAACCAAAATCTGTGGCCGAAGCGGCCGAAATCGCAGATTTTATTTCCCAAATAAGAAAGCCCTTAGGTGAGGGGAAATTGATAGGTAAACCTAAAGAAACCTACAGCAAGTACTCTCAGGGACCAGGGAAAAACCAGCAAGTGGGAGGGGCCCATGGTGAAGGGAAGCCCTCAGACATGAAACAAAGACCTCAGATTTTGGAGGGAAAACCAAAACCAGATGAGAAAGACTCCAAGTACAGCAGAAAATGTTATTTCTGTCAAGGAAAGGGCCATCTAATCTCAGAGTGTGAGAAATTAAAGCAGCTAAAAGGAAATGTGCCTCATGATTTGAGTGGAACCAAGCCAAAAGCTGTGTTCTATGTCCAGAAAGAGCAAAGCTCCTTGCCACTGAGGGAGCCTGTTGCCATGGCTACTCAATCTGGAACAGTTACATCTGCTGATCAGGCTGGGGAAAATGGTCCTCTTGTGGAGGTCAAGCGCTGCTTACTAGTGAGGACAGATTCGCAGTTGTTTGAGACCGCAGGGGTGGATGTAGGAATACTTGACCATCAGTATAGGGGGCTAAGGGATACTTGTTCCCAGGTGACCCTGTGCCATCCAGATATTATTCCTAGGGAGTATATAATCCCGAATGAGAGCTTGAAGGTGGCAGGGATTGAGGGACAGGTGATCTCGCTGCCAGTAGCTGAGGTACCTGTGAACTTTCAAGGCTGGAGGGGAGTTTGGCGGCTAGCGATTTCATCGACTCTGCCAGCAGCCGTGCTCGTGGGAAATGACCTGGCTGAACATGTGAAACGGGTGCTAGTGATTACACGCTCACAAGCCACCACGGGGACAGTTCAGGGGGGTACTGATGAGCCCGAGACGGAAGCAGAGGGGAGTTCCGAAGCTGTGGTGGAAACCTTAACCACAGACAGCCGATTTGGCCAAGAGCAAAAGGCAGACGCCACTCTCCAAAAGTGTTTTGAACAGGTGACAGACGCCCAGCTAACACCTGAAACCCCAGTGAGATTTCGAGAGAAAAAGGGAATTGTATATAGAGAGACCCTGAGGAATATCTCAAAAGGGGGAGATGAGATCAGAAGTCAGCTCGTGGTACCTGAAAAGTATCGCCCCATGATCTTACAAAGGGGGCACTCTGACATGTTTGCTGCGCACTTAAGGGTGAACAAAACACAGCAGAGAATCACACAGAATTTTTACTGGCCTGAAATAGGGAAGCAGATCAAGGAGTTCTGTAAACAATGTGATGTGTGTCAGAGGCAGAGGAATAACCGTGACAGGACCAAAGCAAAGTTGTGCCCTTTGCCTGTGATTGACACTCCGTTCAAATGCATAGGGGTGGATATTGTGGGACCTTTGCCCAAGGCCACAAAGAGGGGGAACAGGTTCATTCTCACCATTGTGGACCATGCCACGAGGTACCCTGAAGCCATACCCTTGACTAACATTGAAACTAACACAGTGGCAGATGCCTTGGTGGGGTATATGTCCAGGATGGGATTTGCCTCAGAAATAATCACAGATTTGGGCGCATCGTTTACATCGAAGCTCATGAAACGGTTATGGCAAATCTGTGGAATTAAACACAAGGAAACCACTGCCTATCACCCTGAAAGTAATGGGTTAACGGAGAAGTTCAATGGGACTTTGATGCGCATGATTAGGGCTTACTTGGCTGAGAATCCAAACAATTGGGACCAGAAGCTGCAATCCCTTTTGTTCGCTTATCGATCAGTGCCACAAGCCAGTACCAGGTTCAGTCCATTTGAACTTTTGTTTGGGAGAAGGGTGAAAGGGCCACTTGATTTGATCAAACAAAATTGGGAGCAGATCACCCAGGATGACCCACAAGACGTTGTGACATATATAGACACCTTGATGAATGACCTAAAGAGAAACCTAGAGCTAGCAGCAGAGAACCTGCAAGCTCAGAAGGTCAGACAGAAAACCTGGTATGACCACAAAGCCAGAGAGAGGCACTTTAACCCAGGGGAGGGAGTGCTTTGGCCTAGGCCCTGCAAAGAGAACAAACTGCAGCTGGGTAGCCCAGAAATAAAATACTTGGGTCACATAGTAGGGGGAGGAGTGATAAAACCCCTAGAGGCCAAGATAGAAGCCGTTCGTGATTGGCCTAGACCCAACGCCAAGAAAAAAGTCAAATCATTTCTTGGGTTGGTGGGCTACTACAGAAAGTTCATCCCGAGGTTTAGCGAGATAGCGACTCCGCTGACCGATCTGACGCGGAAGAAGACTGATGACCGCATCCCGTGGACCAGCGACTGTGAGGAGGCGTTCCAGAGGTTGAAGGAGGCCCTCATCAACTATCCAGTGCTGCGTGCTCCAGACTTCGACTGGGAGTTCATCATCTACACCGATGCGTCTAACAGCGGGGTAGGAGCAGTTCTTTGCCAGGAGGATGAAAATGGTGACCAGCATCCAGTGTCCTACCTGAGTAGGAAACTCCAGAAAGGTGAGAGACACTTGGCAACCGTGGAAAAGGAGTGCCTGGCCATAGTCTACGCGATCCAGAAGGCCAAGCCTTACATCTGGGGAAGACATTTTATTCTGTGTACTGACCATTCACCACTGCAATGGTTAAAGACAATGAAAACCCACAATAGCAAACTTATGAGGTGGGCTTTAAACCTGCAAGACTATGACTTTGAAGTGAAGGTGGTCAGAGGGTCAGTGAACTGTGTTGCTGACGCCTTGTCAAGAAGACCCGAATAATGAAGACGGCGAAGAAACATGGACTATGTATATATTTTGGTGACCAAATGTTAAATGTGCTTGTTTATTAAACATGCTTGGTTTGTATGAATAAAGGTAACTTGATGTATTGTAAATGGTAAATGTTTAAATGCCTAATTGATGTTTATCCTAGAGTAAGTATGGTATTGTATATTATTGTATAACTGTTTTTGTATGTTTTGGATCCAGGTTGTTTTTTGGAGAAAAGCACTTTAGCTTTCCCCCTACAAAACATCTTATAAAGAGGGGAGGTGTTACATACAGCACTGATGTTACCTGTCTGTCATGGGTTTGGAGGGAAAGTTCCATCCTATGGGGAGTGGAAGGCGGGACATCAGGAGGAGGGGCTGTACTGTATATATATGTGGAGCTTGTGTGGAGAAGTTTGGGAGAAGCTGAAGAAGCTGAGAGAGAAGCTGGTAAGAAGAAGCTGGTGTGGGAGTCTGTGTGTCAGACAGGGTACTACTGTGTGTCAGTCAGTACCAACCTGATAGGTTCAGGTGTCTGTATGGGTAGCCAGAACTGATAGGTTCAGGGTCTGTGCTTTGTTTAAAGGTGTTCTGTGTGAACCAAACTGGTGTATGTATGATTGAGACGAAGCCACGTTACTGTATCTTATTCACTTGATCATTTTATTTTCCCTGTGTGTTATTTAAATAAACCTTATTCCTTTATTTGTTAAAAATCCATTCCTGGTCTGTGTGACTCCTTACAGGGAATGGTTGGTGGCAGCTTAGTGAAACTGTGGCATATCCCAGTAGGTCTGGGGTTGTCACATTCAGTACCCCCCTGAACTGTCCCCGTGGTAGCTTGTGAGCGTGTAATCACTAGCACCCGTTTCACATGTTCAGCCAGGTCATTTCCCACGAGCACGGCTGCTGGCAGAGTCGATGAAATCGCTAGCCACCAAACTCCCCTCCAGCCTTGAAAGCTCACAGGTACCTCAGCTACTGGCAGTGAGATCACCTGCCCCTCAATCCCTGCCACCTTCAGGCTCTCATTTGGGATTATATACTTCCTAGGAATAATGTCTGGATGGCACAGGGTCACCTGGGAACAAGTATCCCTTAGCCCCCTATACTGATGGTCAAGTATTCCTACGTCCACCCCTGCGGTCTCAAACAATTGTGAATCTGTCCTCACTAGTAAGCAGCGCTTGACCTCCACAAGAGGACCATTTTCCCCAGCCTGATCAGCAGATGTAACTGGTCCAGAGTGAGTAGCCATGGTAACAGGCTCCCTCAATGGCAAGGAGCTTTGCTCTGTCTGGACACAGAACACAGCTTTTGGCTTGGTTCCACTCAAATCATGAGGCAAATTTCCCTTTAGCTGCTTTAATTTCTCACACTCTGAGATTAGATGGCCCTTTCCTTGACAGAAATAACATTTTCTGCTGTACTTGGAGTCTTTCTCATCTGGTTTTGGTTTTCCCTCCAAAATCTGAGGTCTTGGTGGTTTCATGTCTGAGGGCTTCCCTTCAACATGGGCCCCTCCCCCTTGCTGGTTTTTCCCTGGTCCCTGAGAGTACCTGCTGTAGGTTTCTTTGGGCTTACCCACAGATTTCCCCTCAGCACCTAAGGGCTTCCTTATTTGGTAAATAAAATCTGTGATCTCTGCCGCTTCTGTCACCGATTTAGGTTTCCTCTCCCTCACATGGAACTTTAGTTCCCCATGCAGGACTGAATAAAACTGTTCCAGCGCTATCAGGTCTTTGAGCTGCTGGTAGGTCTCTGTCCCCTCCTGAGACAGCCATTTCTCTAGCAACCTCACCAGTTGGGCCCCCACTTGGGTAAAAGTCTGCTCTGGTTTTTTTGTGAGTGACCTGAATCTTTGCCTCAGCTGTTCCGCATTTATCCCATGTCGGGCAAACACCAGTTTTTTAAACTCAGTGAAGTCTTTCAGCAGTTCCACTGGCATCTCTGCATAGACTTCTGCCAGGCTGCCACTGATTAAAGATCGCATAATGGTCATCTTCTCAGTTTCCCTTACTGAGAAGTCCACAAACGCTCTTTCCACGAGGGAAAAGAACACCTCAGGGCAATCTCCCTTGTGGTACACAGGGAATTTCTTCAGGTCAGTTTTAGACAGGCTGCCTTCCCCATTCCCTGGGTTCCCCTCATTATTATTGTTATTACTATTTCTACTCATTATCTCCAGCTTCTTCAGCTCAAACGCCATTTTCTCTCTCTCCAATTCCATTTCAAATTGTCTCATCCTAAATTCATGCTGTTGGGCTAGGAGCATTTTTCTGAGTTCTGAGGTCAGTTCTCCTGTGCTCTCATCCTGCACTGAGCCAAATTCCTCCTCAGAACCTTGTTCTCCCTGTGGTTCTCTCACTTCCCCCATTTCTGCCATTTGGCTTCTAGTCAAGGGCATAATCCCCCCAGAATAGGCTGCCTTCAAAAGTCACGCCTCAAAATAAAACGACGACTTTTTTCCTTTTGCCTCAGAAACAGCCTTCTATAGACTGCTGCTGTCCCTCCAGCACCAACTTGCAACTGTTGCCAGGCAGAATCCACCCCCTCTGCTAGGCCTCTCAGCAGACAGGCTAGATCACTGTTACTTCACGCAGCTTTGCCTCAGCCCTTTCCCGCCAAAACGGGTTGCCTCAGAGCTCCCTAATCTAGTCCCCCCAATCTGAGTTTGCACGTTCTTCCACTAGCCTACTTCCCCGTGAGGTAAGCCTAGAAGATTACCTACGCGCCCTCAGATCTTCCCTGACTAGACCCCCCTTGCTCTGGGCACACTTGCCAAGGCTTTGCTGGACCACTGGACAACTGGACTAGTCGTATCCCACACGCTGGACACCAATCAATGTGGCAACCCCAGACCTACTGGAGTATCCCACCCTGTAATTATGCTGCCACCAACCATTCCCTATAAGGAGTCACACAGACCAGGAATGGATTTTAACAAACAAAAGAACAAGGTTTATTGAAACAACAAACAGGGTAAATAAAAGAATCAGGTAAATAGGAAACTGGAACGTGGCATAGCCCCAATCACACACATACAACAGCTTGGTTCCCATGGAACACTTTAAGGTAACGCACAGACCCTGAACCTATCAGTTCTGGCTACCTAAATAGAAACCTGAACCTATCAGGTATATACTAACTGACAAACAGTTGTACCCAGTCTGACACACAGACTCCAACTCCACTTCTCCACACCAGCTGCAAATATATATACAGTACAGCTCCTCCCCCCGATGTCCCGCCTTCCACTCCCCATAGGATGGAACTTTCCCTCCAAACCCATGACAGACAGGTACCATCAGTGCTGTATGTGACACAGACCTTTGTTCAATATAGCCTTACATGTAATTTGGCGGCAATGGCTATTCAGAATTTTAGGCAGTTTCCCAGTCCTGTTTGAAGATGCTGGAGATTAAACCTTCTGCATGCAAAAGAACCTACCACCTAACCGTGTTCCCATTACTTTTTGAAGCAATGTGCAGTTTGTCCCTTATCAACAATATTTTACTGTTATAAGCACCATAACATGGTAAAAGGCCTGCATCCATAGAAGTTTTATTTATTTATTTAAATAGGAATCTTATATCCATGACATCAGTGTCTGCTGATTCACTTATCCACAGTCTGAAAATATTAAAAATATTAAAAGAAAAATCCTATATATATTTTTAAAGATGAAGTTACCAGAATTGGCCACTAGAGGGCGCCAGAGACCATGCTATTCATAGCATATTAATATAGCTGTCTCCATAATATCTGTTTTTCAGTATCCTCAGAGGGTCTTGGAACCAATCTCCCATGGATATGGGGTGTGTGTTTCCTACTGTATCTTTAACTCACCTTTCTCCTTTAAAAGAACCTGAAGAGGCTTATAACAATTAAAACACAGTAATTAAGCTCATAGCAGTGAGCATATAATACTAAAAGGAACAATGACTATAATATCAAAAAAACATAAGGGACATCAAAACACATCCAATGCAGTAAACAATCCATTTTTAAAAACCCAATGAGCAGCCATTCACTCAGTGAAAGCCTGCTTGAAAAGAAAGTAAAGCTTGCAAAAGGACAGTAAAGGTGGGCCCAGTCTAGTACCCAGTGGGAGAGAGTTCCAGAGTCTGGGAGCAGCAGTAGAGAAAGACCAGTTTTGCCACCAAATGCACCTGAAAAGTGGTAAAGCAAAGAGATCATTCACAGCCTTCCTATTATTTCAGGATGAGTGCTCTTAAGTATTTCTCCCCCATTCTTCTTCTAAACATATTAAGCAACATTCCTACCACTGCAGCTAAACATAGATCATAAAGTGTACTGAGAGAATACCAGAGGTACATTAGCATGAATGCAACATTAGGTTGTGCTCACTCTTCCTGGGATTGTTTGTCTGATCAGAAGTGCATTACCCATCTTCTGAGCATATGTTAGCTCTGAAGCATATGGTTAATGGGATGTCCCTTGAAGACATGAGTTGCATAATTTGGCCTTTTAAAAAGCCAACAGTGATGAACAAACATTGTGTTTCAGCTCAGCATACGACTGCGAGTTTTGCCATGGAAATAAACCAGATATTTGACAAATGAAATGTGCACCCTTATGCATCCTTTATCAAGTCATTTCTTGGGAAGGTTTCTCAGAAGTTGAAATCTTACACAAGTTTCATTTCTATTGAGGAAATTGCATATTCTCCACATGTTCTGTTCATGCAGAGTGCATTAGCTATGCATTCTCCCCTCAAGTACAAACCACAATTATCCCTCTTTTTTCACTTGGACAACAAGCTGCAGCAGTCTTTAAAAAAAATCCAGGTGTGTGTTCTCAGCAGAAATCTCTACAAAGGTCCAATTTATGTGAGCTTATTGAAGCTCCTTTCCTTCAGCATGAATGTGGCAAATTGACATACATTGTCAATGATGGCAATTTGACATTACTTCATTTAGGAAGATAATTCGTAGTATTCTTATTGTATTAATGCAAGCTAGTCATTTGAAGGAAGAAGAAATTGCCCCCTTGACCAGCAAACAAAGAGGCAAGACATAAGAAATGATGTCTACCCCTGCTTCCGGCAAATGTAACTCATCTCCCCAGAACAGCTCAGGCAATGAGATGGGATATCCACAGGATGTTCTGGATGCTCTAGGTAAAAACACTCATTTTGAAGACCCGGCTTTTTCTTTCTTATATATCTCCTTTCTGGCTTGGTCCAAACTATGAGGGTCACAGTTCCCTCTCCAAACTCACTTAGCCAGGATGGCTGACTACACAACAATCACTCCTGAACAATGACTTCAAAATCCCTGTAGGTCTCTAACAGTTCTTAAAATCAATTCCTTCCTTTTAGCAAGTTAATGCCATTGCCCCCACCACCACCAAAGTGCACTACTAAAACATGTGGAGTCAACAGAAAGTCTCTGCCTAACAGGGCAGGTAACTGCCCAACCCATCTATCCTTCAATAGGAAGGTTGCTAACCCACCTAAACTTAAGTGGGAACCAGATGCTGTTGGTTTTGCACTCCATGATGGCCAAAAGAGAAAGTTTCCCCCTCGGAGGAGGACATGCATCTGTCCATGGAGGGTGGCTCACGTGGAATGAAAACAAGAAACATCAAACCCATTCTTAACTACCAGACCAGATAGCGAACATTGCACATGTAGCATTTAGACCTTCACTGACCAATCTTGGCAATAGAATCACCCTCCATTCCCATAGCTGCCATCATTGATATAGTCCCAATTTGTGGAGGGGAGAGGCAAGCCAAATCGCACTATACATTTGCCAAAGCACTCCAGGATCTGCTAGTTACATCGCAGAATTGATGTCTGGTCAGGGGGATTCCGGCCCTTCTTGTGCAGCCAAGTACCTCCCTAGTGTTTGGACCACATGCAGTTCTGGATCAGCAGCTCTACCCAGGTTTACTAGGGCTCCCTTCCCTTTCTGATCCATCTTGGACCAACACAAGTGAAACTTGACATAGTCTCCTAAGAATGTAACATCTTATAACTGTAGTGCCCATCCTACTTTATCATCTTTAGACAATTCCATGAGTTTAATAATTCTAAATGCCCAGAGAAAAGTCACCAGTGATGTTTAGTCAAATAAAATCTGCACATAACTTAAACTATAAAGAATCATCCAACAAGAAACCAACCCTTTTAGTATGTGGGAAGAAAGTGGGGCCCTACTGTCCTTGGGTCTTAAATCTAAAGTGCCCTATTGAGTCAACCTGCCTATTGGCCTTTGGTTCGAAGTCTCCGTTGAGTGGACCATGGTGCCAAGCCCAGATCTCTGAGGCATATGCAAAATTGCATAAGCTGAGGCACATGAATTGGCCATACTACTGGCACTTCAAATTGCTCTCAAGTTATGAAACTTTATGTTAGCTCTTTCATAACTCCTGTGGGTGCTGGGCATGAGAGCTAACTTCACTGCCTTTTCAGCTGTACTCCTCCAAGCTTCCAGGGGTCAACCGGGAAGTCCTCTGGTTGGTCTTAAGCATCAGGGGTCAAGTCCCTGAGCAGCCTAACCAAAGCTAAGAAGTTAAACTGAAGACAACTCAGCGTGAACAACTCCCTAACTAACTACCATATTTTTCGCTCCATAAGACTCACCTATCCATAAGACGCACCAATTTTTTAGGAGAAGAAAACAGGAAAATATAAACTGATTTCTTCGCTCCATAAGACGCACAGACTTTCCACCCCCCTGTTTTGTGGGGAAAAAGTGTGTCTTATGGTGCGAAAAATACGGTAACCTCATTAGCCTGGTTGACTTGGAAGACTGCTTGTTCAGAATGTGAACCACTGCCTTATTATCATACCATATTGTTGTGGAGTTAGCCCATAGGGGTGCCAATGAACTAACTGCCGCAACCAATGTGAAAAAATCTATAAAAGTCATGTCTCTTATGATGACTAGCTCTATCCATTCTATAGACCAATACTTAATGCTTAGAACATTACCTACTTCTAAAACAAGCTCTTAAACCTTCAGCCCTGGCAGCATCCAACTGCACCTGGAAATGTGCCCCAAAGTTCATCCCCTCCCTCCAAAATGAGATGCCATTAAAGTTATCCAGAAACAGCTTCCATATCCTGGCATGCTCCCTCACTCTGCTGTTACTCAATCCCTGTGATGTGGATTTCGAAGCCACCATTGTGTCACAGGATCTATGCAAAAATGCCCTAGCTGGGGCTGCAACTTTGCATGCCAAGTTTAAATGCCCCACCAACTCCTGCAGCTATATGAGAGACATCTTCCTGCTGCCAAAGAAGGTGCTGAGGCTATATGTGGGGCTTATCAATTTGTCATCAGTCACCATGCATGCCTGAGTGACAATATCATGTTTGATATCCAGGAACGTAAGCCTGTTGGAGGTACTCACCATTGGTTTAACTGCTAAAGGGATGCCCAGATCTTCTGTCACCTGAAGGAAACTGTCCATCAAAGACTGACAGCAATTGGAGCTCACTATTCCAGCAAATTAAAAAAATCATCTAAATGATGAGCCGTGTGATGCAAACCCATTATGATACTCACTGCTCAATCTAAAAAATGCACTAAACTCAATGCCTGCACCAGATATTTGTCTTTTTCTATGCAGAAACCTGAAGAATGCCCGTTTTTGATGTTTTTAACATCTCTTGTCAACCTCAGCTCATTCTCAGCTTTTCCCTTCCTAACACCATACCTGCAATTCTTTACTACTTCTCTGTACTCTTCCTTTGTGGCCTGGCCTTCTTTCCACTTTGATGTGTCCTTTTTATTTTCAGGTCCTCTCTGATCTTTTTGTGAAGCCGCATTGGCCATTTGTACTATCTTCTACCCTTTTCCTTTTTAAAATTGTTTGTAGCTTTGCATTTAGAGTTTCCTTTTTAAGAAACTCTGGCCCATCTTAGACTCTTTTTCTTATTAGTATCTCCTGCCATGAGACTTTACTTATCATTGTCCTGAGTTCTTTAAAATTGGTGTTCCTAAAATCCAGCATACATGTGCAGGTCTCTGTTTTTCCTTCCTTTGAAATCAATAAATCCAGTACAGCATGGTCACTTTCCCTCAGAGTTCCCCTCACTGCCACTTCATCCACCAGTTCATCTCTATTGGATAGAATCACGTCTAGAATAACCTATCCTCTAGTTTCTTCCTCCAGTGACACAAGCCAGGAATTTTTTTTGAAGGGCCATATTTAACAGAATTTGCCTCCCAACTCATACCAGGATAATTAAAATCTCCCATTATTACTACATCATGTCCCTCTGAAATTCTTCCAGTTTGGTTTTCAAATATTTCATCCTCATTTACTCTTTGATTGGGTGGTCAGTAATAAACTCCATGTTCTTTTTCTTGTTCACTTACATTCTAGTAATCCAGATGCTCTCAATTGGTCAACCAAGCTTTTATCCTCTTTTATTTTTGTGCAAGAATATTTATTTATTTTTTTGACATATAGTGGGATTCCATCTCCCTTTCAATCCTTTCTGTTCTTTTTGAACAATGTACATTCTTCAACTGTTGTATTTCAGTCATGAGAATTTCCCACCAAGTTTCAGTTATCCCTATGATTTTATATCTACTCTCCTGAGCTAAGATTTCCAGTTCTTCTTTTGTTTTCCTGGCATTTGTGTATAGACACCAGAAATTGTGTGATTTGTGATCTGCTTTCCTTTATACATTTTTATGAAGACTATGATTGTTCCCCATTTGGGCAGCTTGCTTTGTTCCTCTTACTGTGCCTAAGTCTTCATCTATCTTTACTTTTGAGCTTGTTTCCCTTCTCCTTCCAATTCAGTTTAAAGCCCTCCTGATGAAGTTCTTCATCCTGTGGCCAAACACAGCCCATCTTCCAGAAAGCGAATCCCATGGTCCCACAATGCAAATCCCTGGTGCTGGCACCACCTTCATAGCCAAGTATTCAACTGGAATATGTTCCTTTCCATTTCTGTTCCCTCCCTGAATATTGGTTGGATGGACGAGAACACTATCTGGGCCCCCAAGTCCTTACGTTTCCCTCCCACAGCTTCAAAGTCTGATGTGATTTCTTTGTTGTTCCTCTTGGCTGTGTCATTTGTTCCCAAATGGATGGGAAGAAAGGGATATGCTTCTGTGGGTCTTATGAGCAATGGCAATGCTTCTGTCAGATCCCTGATCCATCCTTCACGGAGCCAGTGTACTTGGAAGATCCATGGATCTTCCTGGCATATTTTGGTTTCAGTTCCACACATCAGAGTGTCTCCTACTTCCACTGCTCTTTAATTCTTTTTAATTTTTAAAAAATATATAATGTGTGGATTCAGTGACTCTGCCTGGCTCAGTTTCGCCCTCTCTCATGTCCTCGCCAAAGGTCTCCTGTATGTCATCCTCTGCATGCTGTCTGATAGACTCTTCTTCCAGAATCCAAAAGTGGTTATGCAGTTCCACTGGTGAAGAATGTCTTCTTTTGCTCCTAATGGTGCCTCTTTTCCACAGTGCTTCCTTCACTATATTTATTCTCTCCTCAGCATTCACCTTCTCTGTTTTGTTTTGTCTCTTTTGGCAGTGGCTGCTCAAATGTTCTAGCTAGGCTTCAGTTTCTCTTATACCCTTAAGGTTGGCCACTCACTGCTCCAGTTCTCTAACTCTCTCTTCCAACAGTGCAAGCAGTTTGCACTTGCGACGTGTGCATGCCATGTTGTTCTCAGGCATGAGGACAGCAATTGCACACACTTTTCAGGTCACCACCACAGACATGATACCTGTTACGTTTTTACTTTCTTCTGTTTGTCTATGAAAGCCCTTTGCTTTGTCTTCTCTGCCAGGAAGCATGCAGAGAAAGTTTGCTAATACAGTGGTGCCTCACTTAATGATGTTAATTTGTTCCAGCAAAATCGCTGTAGAGCGAAAACATTGAAAAGCGAAAATAAAAAACCCATTGAAACGCATTAAAACCTGGTTAATGCATTCCAATGGGCTAAAAACTCACCGTCCTGTGAAGATCCTCCATACGGCAGCCATTTTCGGTGCCTGTCTAGTGAGAAATCCATCCTAGCGGGGAGCCATTTTCTTCCACCAGCAGCCATTTTGGAACCCGACGATCAGCTGTTCACTGATTGTCGTAATGCGAAAAATCGGTTCCCAAAGCATGGAACAGATCATCACGCAGTGGATTTTGCCCATAGGAAGCATTATTTTGCAATCACTTTTGCGATTGCAAAAAAGGCATTGTTAAGCAGATTTGTTGTTATACGGGGCAATCGTTAAGCAAGGCACGACTGTATATAACTCTCCGTCATTGTCTTGTTGTGCTCACTTTTCTTTTTTTCTCTTTCCCCAATAAACTCTTTCCTTGCAACTACTCCTCCATCAAACTGTTGTGCACTACTCCTTGGGGTTTATCCCAGTTCATTCCTCTGCTGTGCACCGTTCGGAGTCAGCAAACAGAAAAGATACCTGTTGCTTAGTTGCATGCACTTTTCCAAATTAGAAAGGATCAGATAGCTTGTTGCCATCTTTTTCTTACAATCAGCCAGTCCCTCTGTGCTTGCTCTATGTGTTTCTGTATACTTGTCTTCTCAATAAGAGAGGGCACTAAGTTTTCTGCAGAAACAGTATAGCAAAATTAAGCCAAGAAAAATGTGCACAAAACCCACATAAAAACACATGTTTGGAAATAAGGGATCTGAGAGGGCTTTTGGAGTGTCTCATAAGTCGTAGGGTCCCTTCCAGCTCTGCAGTTCTAAGATGATGATGATACAATCAAGGTTGTTGAAATTGACAAAGAATTTAGCAAGTGTCGTTGACACCTCTAATGGAACCCTGTAGCTGTTTCTCTGTGAAGGGCGTTTGCCAGAAGATGAGGGAAGGCAAAAGTGATTTTATATTATAACAATGCCAGTCCATTTGGTGTTGAGATTAATTTCTTCTCTTTTTGCACAGTTGTCTTCAGTAGATAACCAGAAAAATATGTGCGCCATATAGACAGATATCTAAAATTTTATTTGAAAAATTTTGTTGTTTAAGATACTGTCTTTGGCTACAAGTCTGGTAAGGCTTTATTAATGTAGTTAATGTCACTCTTCAGATGCCAATTTAAATTATAGGCTAGGATGAAGATTTGGGTGTTTTTTTTTTTCCTTTCTTATTTTCTTCTTGTTTGGGAGAAGAGTATTTCGTCGCACAAATCTATCAGTCAAATGTTAATTCAGGGGGCAAATTCATTTTAAAAAACCCAAACAAACACAGGCAATGTGTTAGTTTTTTGAAGACCTTTTTAGCATGGAATCTTTGTGTGCTACATGAATGATTCATGAAGAAAAAGGAGAGGGTGACTTACACAGATGCATGTCAGTATGTGAAATGAATCACAATGAGTATATACTTGAAAGCTGTTGAGATTACTACTGTATTCTTCCTTCCTTCATTTTACAAATATCTTAGCCATAATTTAACAGATATATCTATGAGAGAGAGAGAAACAGAGAGAGAAGCCGCCAGTGTTTAAAATAGATTTGATAATGAAAGCAGCAGTCATTTGGAAACAGCATCTCCAAGTTTAGCCTATGGTCTTGACGCAGGGTGGAATTTAATAAAAAATCTACTTGAGAAAGACTATTAATTTTTTCATAACTGTTTACTTCCCTTTGAAGTTTTGGTTGAGGAGATTTCTTATGTGTCGGGTCCAAATTTGCCCCTATTTAGAGAAGGTCTATTGATACCATGAGCATTTTAATGGTCATGACCCAATCTTGATGAATCATGAATCAAAACAAACCACATTTTTTTTCTGATTCATGCCCATCTCTAGTAGGGACTCAAATGCCCCATATGAAACTCAACTCCAGATTGTCAGATCTCCTTCCCCCAAGCATTCAAATTTTTGTAGATTTGAATAAATTGTGATTTAAAAAGGTACAGAAATGAAATTTAATAACTTCTCTTATAGCTTTCCCCTCTGATACATGTGAAAAAATTGTGCTGCCTGAACACACTTTAAAAAGAAAGTGATATGTTTCACACATGAGGAAGTCACTCACTTCTAGCTTGTCCAAATTAGTCACTGCTCCAAGTATCAAGTACTGCTGATTGAATACATCTTTTCTGCCCTTCAGAACTATGTTCTTAACATATAAAACAGAAGAAAAAATGTTCTTCAATTATTTCATTTGATCCAGAAAATGACCCATGAACACTGCTGGAAATGTTTAGGGGTTTTTGTGGAACAGGCTTTTGGAGTGGGAGGAGATCCCATGAATTTGTTGGTATCTTGATTTGACAGCAAACCTAAACAACTTTGATTAAAATGTGGTTTGATTACAAACCAGAATGAGGTACCTGATGAAAACTCTCCTGCTTGACATAATAAAATAAGAGGTTGGCAGCAGGTGTAGGCCAAAAGGATTACAGTGTTCAACTTGGCAGGTAATATATGTGACAGATAAAAAGGAAATGTAACTCATTGATGCTTTGTAGTAGTCTATGTTCTCATATAAACTTGTTATAAAAATGAAACTTTCTTTTTCTTTTTCTTACTTTTTTCTTTTAGTGATTTGCTCATTCTCTAGTCTTCCTTCCTTCCTTCCTTCCTTCCTTCCTTCCTTCCTTCCTTCCTTCCTTCCTTCCTTCCTTCCTTCCTTCCTTCCTTCCTTCCTTCCTTCCTTCCTTCTGATATTTTTGGGGAAATGAATATATTCCATCACACATATACATTACGAAATCAGTTTATTCTCTCCTGTTAGTCCCATCACTTCTTCTTTTAATGCAGGGTCTCAGGAGTTCTGAAGGCCATTTTTCAAATCTGCTGGCAATTCAAGGTGGAAACGCTAAATGTCAATGGGCATTTACCAAAGAGTTCCATTGGCATAGGTATACATATTTTAAAAAACATTTTAGTATAGAGGAAATGTAAAGGTTACGATAATGCTATAATGGGGTCATGTTAATAGAAAAAATTGGCTTAATTTATTTAAAAAATAATTCTAGAAGTTTTGCTGCACTCTCTAGAAGCTTTGGAGTGGGTGTGTGGCTACTGGGGTCTTCTTAACATGGTCTAACTGATCTTATTTCTCTTAGAAGTGGTCTTTATGATAATTTCTCCCAAATTATTATTATTATTATTGTTATTATTATTGTTATTATTATTATTATTATTATTATTATTATTATTATTATTATTATTATTATTATTATTATTATTATTATTATTATTATTATTATTATTATTAGAGGCTACAGAGATGCTGAGGAGAAAGGTACTGGGGGCTGCAAAACTAACCTAAGGAAATACAGGTGGCCTAAGGCATGCACATTGTGTACCCCTGCTTTAATCTCTCTTAATCACCCATCCTCACTGGACTCTAGTCATGATAAATATGCTTCTCCTTCATTGTAAAATTATTTTTAAAAATGGAAGTAACACTTGCAAGGTGTGTGTGTGTGTGTGCATGTGTGTGCACATGTGTGTGAGTGTGTGTCTGTGTGTAAGAGAGAGATATGGCGACAGGGAGAATTTATAGGAGTGACAAACAAAGCAACAATGCTTGAATATACAGTACAGGGAGATGCATTTGCTCTGAATAAAAGTATAAATACAATGTGTGTGCTCAAAAATACATTCACTTTTATTAGAAGAAAATAGATGTCAAAATGTTTTGCCACAATATTCAAATATTTAAATTTTGTTAGTCGTTCTGTGTATAGAATTGGTGTTGTCAACAGGGAACCCTTTGCTAGGTAAAGCTTTGCATCCTTTTTGCCGCAGGTATGATATTGCACAGCAGTTTCAGGTCATTTACTGATGTTTGGAGTTGGGGATGCAGAAGCACAATATCCCATATTGATAAACTATAGCTTTTTCTAAAATTATTTTTTAAAAAACAACACATCATGCAGCTGTTAGTTTGCAAGACTTGAGCAGAACTTACTGGGGAAGACAATAATGCCGGGAAGAGACGACAGTAGGGAGTCCGAAAGGTATAACCTGAAAATGGACTGATTCAATCAAGGAGGTCACTGTTTTTGTTTGCCTGATCTGAGCAGAGCTGTTCATGATAGGACATTCTGCAGGTCATGAATTCATATAGTCACCACATATCAGACGTGACTTGATGACAGATAAAATATTTGGAGACATTTGTGTGTGTTCAATTACCAAGCAATTGCATGACAATAAAATGGGTGTACTAGTTGAAGAAACTAACTACCAACTAGAGACTATGACAGGATATATCTACAAAAGTTCTACTGACATACCCGTATATTTTCCAAAAGATCTCCCCAGCTAAAAAGCCTATGGCCACAAAGGAAAAACAACAACAGCAATGACATCTCCTTGGATTGTCTGGGTTTTGCTAGCCAAACAAGCATATATCTGAATACAGTGGTGCCTCACACAACGATGTTAATTGGTTCCAAAAAAATCAACGTTGTGTGAAACATCGTTCCGTGAAACACCATTTCCCATAGGAATGCATTGAAAACCGGTTAATCCATTCCAATTGGAACGGATTGCCATCGCTGAGTGAAAATCCCCATAGGAAACATCGCTGTGTGAAACAATGTTTCCTTCATTGGAATGTATTGAAGCCGACTCAATACATTTCAGTGGCTTTGCAAAGTCCTTTTTCGCTCCTGTAAAAGTGTCTTACAATGTTTGGAAGCCATTTTAAATGGTTGCAATGGTTAGCCCACCTCCTGAAACCTATGCAAACTGATTTTGGTGTTGTTCTGACACTTCGTTAATTTATGGTATTTTTTTGTTTTTCCCCCTCATTGAACTCCATGAATTTCAATGAGGGGGGAAAACAAAATATTACCATAAATTAACGAAGTGTCAGAACAACACCAAAATCAGTTTGCGTAGGTTTCAGGAGGTGGGCTAACCATTGCAACCATTTAAAACGGCTTCCAAACATTGTAAGACACTTTTACAGGAACGAAAAAGAGACATCGTTGTGTGAAAATCCCCCATAGGAAACATCGCTGTGTGAGGCGGCAAATTTAACAGAAAAAGGCATCGTTGTGTGAATTCATCGTTGTGTGAGGCACCTGTTGTGCGAGGCACCACTGTATTTGTTCTCTCTTCTTTCTTTAATTTCTATATGTGCGTCTTCACAACCATACATATAATTGCCTTGCAAATATGAATCTCAAACAGCCCCTTCAGCCACTAAGGAGTTAAAAAGTTCCCATCCTAGCTGAGAGCTGAGTCCTGATTGACAGGTTCAAAAGTTCAGATAGTCCAAAAGAGGGAGCCAATTTTCTGTTTTAAAAGGAGTTCAATAAAACTCAACCAAGACACAAGGGGGGGAGACTCTTAACAGCAATTTCCAATAAGGAGTCTAGCAAACTTTACTTTGCAAAGCTGCAGAAAGGTAAAAGAAAGAGGAAGAGGGCTGATAGAATGAAGGAAGATGGAGGGGAGTGAGAGCAAGAAAGCAGACATGAAATCAAGCAAAAGGCCACCTAATAGAACTGGAGCAGCACTCTTTGTAAATGTATAATAATGGGGAAGGGGAGTGGGAACAGAGGAAGGAGGGAGAGGGAGGAAGAGAGAGAGCTTGCAGAAGGAAAGTGAGTGAGGTATAGGCACTGCCTTCACAATCCACTGCTAGCCATCAAACTGGACAACTCAGAGCAGGACCCTTGCTCTGGAAAGGCACCCTTTCAGAGAGCTGCCACTTGTTAAACTAAATCCAGTTTTTTATTCTTCAAGTTCTATTTAGTTTGGGCTGTGAGCTTTCCTAGTCATCCTACACACACACACACACACACACACACACACACACTATATAGCCTTTGTGAAAGACACTGTTCTTCCTGGAAAAACAGTACAGTGTACACTTCTTAGTGTTATAACAAACAGCTGTTTCTCCCATTTGAAAGGACTTCTTAAAGGACAAATATTTCAGCCCCCACAGTCTGGATCCTTTCCAAAAACAGAAAACTAGGTGGGGCAAACAATTCTCTTTCAAAACAAGTGGGATTGGTCTTTTCAATTTATGTGAGCTATTTTAAAACTTGGATAGGTGGGGGTTGCCTGTTTATGAGCAGGGAGGAACTCCTCTGCCTCCATGAAATGTAGGGTTGGTGGGCAAAACTGCCTCCGGTCTACTGTCAAGAGGTTTCAGGCTTGTAGAGTTTTTATTAACTCTTGGGAGGGCAGTACAGCACCAACAGAAAGCAATCTCCTCACAGTCCATTTGCCCATCGGAGGGGAATGAGTTCCAGTCACTGGCTTCCCAGACTATCCAGTGCCTTAAAGTCTGCCAGATACCTCCACTGGGGCTGGCAACTGCAGAAGCTGAAGCATCACCCCCAAGGCAAGAAGTTGCCCCTGCAGGTGAAATTTGAAATGCTTATCAGTGATTATCTGATTTCACTCTGGTATTAAACCTTTACCGGGATAATGTCAGCTATGACAAACCTAGAATATTTTTGATGGTAGTGTTAAAAATAGCTTCTGTGATTTTCTCTGTAAGTCTGCCTTTAGGTTGGCTTATAAGGCTGATCATCTCCCCCCGCCGCCCCAACAGGGTCTATGTATTATCCTGCAGTTTTGTTACATGGAAGTAGTGGCAATATATTTGCCCACTCTTCTGTGACTGCATGTTACCTTTGCAGTGGGTTATGTTTCTCTGACATCTTCCACAGCTGCAACATTCAAAATGAATCAATTTTTTTTCCCTTTCTGGTTTCTTCTTTCTTTATTGCCTCCTTTCCCAGAATTTTTTTTTTTTTTTTTTTGATAGGAACACTCACCCCCTGGAAAATATTATACAGCAAATAGCAGAAATGAGCTCATATGTAAACCATATGTTGATACAATACACTCAAACCATAAATCAAAGCCTATAGACGAAACCATATTAGTTTGCTACATTGTTAATTAACAGCATTCTCTGATCCATAGAAACCTCCACTCTCCTAATTAGCTTCGAGCAATTATCACTAAATTGCAAGGAAATTATATTTTTAATAAAGTGGTACAGTAGAGAGGAGAACATTAATTCACACTTTTTTGAGCTTCCTGCAAGGGAATTAGCAAGCATGCACTTCTTTGACAAAGAAAGTGACAAGAAGTTGAACCATAACACAATAATTTGAGCTTCTTAGAGATCAAAAAGGGTATATGTATTGTACAATCTTTTGATGTGTTCCGTGCTGTCAAATTGGAACCAATTTATAGCAACTCCAATAGGGCCTTCAAGGAAAGTGAGATACTTAAGGAGCCTCCATGGCCAAGTGGGGATTCAAAAACTCTGTTCTCCAGAGCAGTGGTCCCCAACCTTGGGCCTCCATATGTTCTTGGACTACAACTCCCAGAAGCCTTCACCACCACCTCTGCTGGCCAGGAGTTGAAGTCCAAGAACCTCTGGAGGCCCAAGGTTGGGGACCACTGCTCTAGAGACCTAATCCATCTCTCAATCCACTACACCAGTGGTTCTTAACCTTGGGTTACTCAGGTGTTTTTGGACTGCAACTCCCAGAAGCCTTCACCACCAGCTGTGCCGGCTGGGGTTTCTGGGAATTGCAGTTCAAAAACACTTGAGTAACCCAAGGTTAAGAACCACTGCACTACACCACACTATATTTTGGTATAGGAAAATGATTATTATCCATGGGCCACTGTAAGCTGAATGATTCATGATGACACAATGATTATTTTTCCAATGTGGGGGTTATGCCACAGAGCACAGCATACTGTTCCGTAGCTCCCCTGGCTAAAAGGGTAACTTGTCCCCTTGCAGTGGGAGATTGCAACTAATTAGAGTCTCTGCTTTGATTTTAAATATCATACAACCCTTGCACAATGAGATTATATTGTGTGGGTACCTGAAACTGAAGCAGTGTTTCTTTAATTAGAAACAGTCTCTTGCTGATGATGATGCTATTCCAGCTGCCTTGCGGAGCAACAAAACAAAGATTTAACTACAGTAGGACCTTGTATGAACAGTACAACAGTTCCAAGCCCTACCCAGGGATGCTGAAAAACATGGATTATAGTGAACAATATGTTAATAGTGAACAACATTATATATAGCATGGTCTCTGGCTCTGCCTAGTGGCCAGTTCTCATAACTACATTGTTAGAAATATATATTTTCAGAAAATTTTCTTTAATATTTTTATTTTTTTTCAGATGGTGAATAAGTGAATCATCGGATTATGATTCCATGGATAGGGGGTTCCTACTGTATTGTTTTCTTGATTTCTCATGCTGTTTTTGGAATCGAATGGCAACCTCTAATATGGGGATGGACACTTGCCCCTTTCCAGAATTTTCCATTTGCAATTGGTGATGTGGGCTACGGGCGTTGAGGTGCAGCATATTCTCGAGGACTGCATGGTCCACACCTTAGATCTCAGAATCTGGACACTACTAGATCTCAGAATCTGGAAACATCCCCTTTGTAGCACAGTTCCCAAAACTGCTATGGGAAAAACTTTCACAGGTTCTAGTCACAACAGATGGTGTCACTTTTGATAGAAACATTTGTGATAGAAAGTTATCTTCCCCAATTAATGTGCTAAGTGAAGATGCCTACGACATAAAATCCCTTTCATTTTTTTAAATGTTAATCCAAAATAATTACTTTGCCATGAGGAATACCCTTGTGGCACTACCTCCACCTGCTACAAGTTTGCCACAGTGACTAGTGTTCAGTTATTATTGACCCAGGCAATGGCAGCGTTTATACTTTCTGCTAGGGAATTTTGTGCCATTATTCAACATGATCTCTGCGGAGGATTGTTTCTGATTGAAAGAGTTTGAGCTACAAAAAGCATGGTGGTAGGGGGAAAAAATGAAACTGATAGATTGAACAATAGGTAGAAGGCGGTGAGTAATTTTAAAAGTCTGGCTTTGAATGCCTGTGTTGCATATTCTCCTCTTTTTCTGGAACAGACAGCTCCTTATTTGTCTAGCTAGATTGCAGGTAGGTTTAACATCATCCTAACCTTGGCGGTAATAGTGGTACATGTCAAATGTGCCTGGTGCAATCTGACAAAAATGTCTTTGGCTCATTTTTTTAAAATAATAGTTTTAACTAAAATATGCACATGCATAAATAGGAGACAAAGAACTTCAGAAATGAAAAGAAAACACCTCAGTCTTTGTGCAGGCTGTTTCCTCTCGCTCTGTCCCCCCTGGCAGGCCCAAAGGACATTCGGAGAGCTCAATACCAGGAGGGTGAAGAGATGGAAATGGAAGATTCAAATGGGAGAGAGAAGCCTGAGGCAGACAAGCCACATCTATATGATGTACAACACAATACAATGAATTAAGAGTACATGAAATGGAAGGACATTTATTTTTTGGTTCATTCTATATCTTGCTTTACTTCCAAGTTGCTGAAGGCAGCTCTAGTGGCATTAAAAATGTAAAATAAAAATCATGGACAGATCAAAACATTCTTAGTCTTTTACCATCTTCTTCTTCCTCCTCCTCCTCCAATTTAGGAGAGGGAAAGTTTCCTAAACAATAAGTCAAATCCTGTACTGCTGCAATGTTTACCTCAAGTTTTTCCATATATGCATGCTACTGAAGATTCCTAGGTGTATTATCAGAATCTTCCATTTATTTCTACCTGAACTACTTCCCAGAGCTGTTTCTGTGAGGATAAACAAAGGAGGAAGAGGCCAAATACACTGCTGTATGCCTATTAAAGAGAATAAATGTTATACACAACACAAATTATTATTTTACCTGACAGCAGTTTCCGTCCACACTGAAAATCTGACTTGGTCATGGGCAGACTGCAGAAGCAAAATGAAAATATGGCGGCTCCATTTTGCCTCATTCATCTCAAGATGCATGATTCAAGGTTTTATCAAATAGAAAGTAAGATTAGATTTGTGCCGAACATGGATATCACCTAATCCTTCAAACTGGAGATTAAACATAGGCATTCTAGACCATGGCTGGAACACATATGCTTTATGACTGATGTTTGTGGTGGCCACTTCATTCCCTCAGTAGTTGAGAAATCATGTAGTTGTCTAGGGGGGAGGGAGGGAGGGAGAGAGAGAGAGAGAGAGCTTTGTGTATGCCCAGATACATTTAACATTTTTCAGATTCAGCATTTTCCATCACCAATCTTTATGTAGCCTCTTAGAGATGCATTGCAGTATAGCTGTCTAGCTGGATAAAGACACAATTTCTTATTAAGATTTTCAAAACCAGACAAGTGATCCACAGTTCTTCAAGGGTGAAGGAAGAGCATTCACATGGTAATCCTACATTTCTAATGCCAACCCTAATGAGTAATATAATTAGCCAATGAACTGCATGCCATCAAGTTGATTCTGACTCTTCCCAGGGCTTCCTAGGTATAAAATATTTAGAAGTGATTTGCATTCCTTTCTTCTGTGGTGTTCTGGGACTGTGAAGCTTGCCCAAGGATACAAACACTGGCTTTTCCCCCAGGAGGAACAGTGGGGAATAAAATTCCCAAATTCTGATTGCACCACCACGGACTAAGTGATCCACCCAACAAATATTGTAATATCTATTCAATTTGTCAAAGAATTTACTCCCCCCGGCCAACAGAAATCAATTAGAATTTTTGAGCTGATTTAAAATTAGTGAAACTTATGGGGTCTTCTTGGCTAACTTTCTACACCTTGCTGTGGTTCTACTAACTTCTAAATAGCAGCAGCTGACACAAGCTGCTGAGTTTCACACTTTGCAACCTTCAAGGGTCTTCATATGTTTTATTATTATCTTTTCTGTCATGAATAGTAGAAAAACATGAGCCAACACACATCGATTCACAACGTGTGAACAAGATTCACCGGAATCCACCTGGCAGTCTCTATTAGAGAAGTCCGGTTGAATCAATGGGATTTACCTAAGTGCCGAATTACCATTCAGCAATTGATTGTTCTTGAAAGCACTCGAAAGTAACAGTTGGCTTCAGGCCAAATGAAAATAGTTTATATCTGTTTGGCTGTTTTTTTAAAGGCAATGTCAGTAGTTGCAAGAAAGAAGGACCGGGAATAGAAAAAGTGAGAGACCAGACAAACAAAAGGAGAGTTCAACATGGGTCAAAGGAAGAAGTGCCAAGGATTAAATTGAGTGCAGAGGCCCAGAGCTATCTCCATAAAAGGGAAGGGATAATGGGGAAAAGTGCCAGGGGTGCAACGGAGTGAAAGGAAGGTCAAGCCAAACCAGAGGACGTAGAATTTTACAAAGCAAGATGTGAGAATGTGGAAGAGTGGCTAGCGGTGAAAGGGGAAATATAATTGTATCCAGGACTGATAAAAAAAATATGATTTGCTGCTACCTAGTCATGTAACTGTGAGGGGATCATCTCTGGTGCCCCTGGCCAGCTGTCTGCCCTCACCCGAAGCCCCTTGGAGGGCCTGTTGGAAATGTGAGGCCTCAAGGAGGCACAAAGAGCATCCAGCCATTCTGCAGTGGGGAGGAGATGGCAGCTGATAGAATCTGGTTCGGGTGTAAGCAGGCAGCTACGGAGAATAATGACGGGAGAGATGGAAGTGGGTGGTACATCACAGAGGAGGAAGCCCCCAAGGGTGGTGGATCCAGAGACCACAGAGTTGCAGGACGAGAGGATTTGGGGTGATGCCATGAAGAACTAGAACCAGCCCTGTATGCCAAGGGGACATTTGATTTGTGGAGGACTCTTGGTTACTGCATTACTTGATAATCTGTGTTCTTGGACATCTGGACAATTGAAACTGTACCATCTGCATGAAAATTTGTTGAAAATACTTACTCACACACTGAAATGTTTCTGAAAAGGGACTACAGTACTTTTAAGATTGACAAAGGAGATTTCCAAGGGGGGTTGGGGAAGATTAGCTTAACTATTTGCTTGGAGTTTCTCATTTGCAGAAAAAAAAAGGTTGAAGGGATCGCTGCCCCCCCCCCCCAGTGGATGGAAAACAGACAGAGGTTGGAAGATCTTCGCCATTACACCATAGAGCAAAGAAATTTAGTGCTGTAATAAAAATGATAGGATTTCTTTTCCTTGCATATGTATCATCCTGATGGGACTTGTGCTTTTGTTTTAAAGTTTAACTGCTTGTATTATTTCTAAGTTTACTCTCTGTGAAAACATATGGTTTTGCAACTGCTTTTTACCAGTCCTGGCTTCCTGACTTTTCCAATTTCATCCTTTCAAAATCTGTTATGTCTTTACTTGTTGCTTCTGCAATTTGTGGTTTAGAGTTTAAATTCCGCCATCTTATTGTTGTCAGAATTTAAAAAGGGGGGAGTGAAGGCTGCCCATTCTAGGGTTAACAAATAAGCATTTTATTATTATTATATCTCACTCCATGCACCGCTTTTATTCCCATTGCTTCTTCCACAACGCAGCAATTGTATTTAGTTTCAATACAACTTAATTATTGTAACGTCTGGCACACGCATACTTGTGTAACTTTATGTATCTGAATGTATCTGTATCCGAATGGATCTGTATTAGAAACTGCTTTTACCGTAGACTGACCCTGGCTTGGATCTCTTCTCCTGACTCTTGCCACAATCACACCAGGGTGCTAACTTTACAAACACACCCTTGCATATCAAAACACATAGTGCCTCAATGGCCTTCCATCTGCTAGCTGAGAGATATCGCCCCAAGGAGCAGAACACAATACTTTCACTTCCCAAAACAACAGGCCTGCTCAGAGGGCAATTAAGGAGATAATTGGCACCCTTGGTATGCGTAGGGAGGAAGCTAAGGCACTTCCATCTTGACACCAAGGGAAAAGCTGTTACTTGAAGGCCACCATATACAATGCAACAATAAACAAAACGACAGAGATAAAACGAATATCTGGGTACTGTCAAATCAGACACATAGTCGCCATCTGAGTAATTCATAACCTTAAGGCCAAGGGGGCATGCGTATCATATGCACATTCAGGTGCCAAGGGGGCATGCGTATCATATGCACATTCAGGTGTAGCCAATAAGTCAGACCCACAGAACATTTAGGGCCAATGGGCATAGAGATCCAAAGTTTCGGGTTCAGGACACCAATCAGAATCTAACTGTTTACGGCCCTTTGTGTGTATCTCTATAAAACATCCATGCACCCGTGTTTCGGGGCTCTTCTCTGCTTTTAAGAGATTGGGCCCTAGCTGTGTAATTTAATAAATAATTGGCATTCTATACAGCTGGTTGTCTCGTGTCTTAGTCTGCTGCCTCTGCCGGAGAATTGCCTCGATTTTCGGGGTTAACAGAATCCTCATAAAGATTCAACAGTCCATGGAAGGGTTAGCAGGACGGTTTTGGCCTTATACAGTACTTGGTTAGCTCCCCTATGCCCTGTAACTCACTGGAGACCTTGGCAGCCAGCAAGGTAGCTGATCCCCAACCCAGAGGGGGTGCTGGAGATACAAGCAGAAAAGGGAACATCAGCACTGTCTTCAGAAGGAGTCAGAGACCCCAGGGGCATGACAGGGACCTGTTTATACAAGTTGCCCCTTTTCAGAACAGAGAGTTAATCATAGCCATTACAGACGCTGAACTTACCAGCGTCAGTGGAGGTAACTGGAAGACCAGAAACGCCAGGACTAATGAGAGTTTAGTGCCAGGAACTCACCCCCTCCCAGTGGTTAGATGGGTTGGGAGAGGTTACTTTATCTTTTGGTATGCCCAGACCCCCCAAAATCAATAAAACCAAGGGAGAACTAATAGCAAAATAATGGAAGCAAAAGAAACAAACAGGAAGAGAGGCCAGGGGCTTGCTTCAAATTCTAGAGGCAGAAGAAACTTTACTGATAGGTTAGTGGCGAAGGATGGTTACTTTAGGTTTCAAAGGCTCCTCCCACTGATACCCAGTGTGAGAGCATGCAAGATTGTTATTTTTCTAACACGTATAAGGGCTGGATTGATTGGAACCCAGATGGAGTGTTTTTTGTTTGTTTGTTTCAGTCATTATTGTGAGTGGGATTACTGTGTGTGGCCTGGTCTCTGGTTCCTTCCATCAAGGATTATGCCTGCCTTGCTCACTGGACTCAAAGACAAGAGAAGCCATGAGGTTGTAAGAGGGAAAGAAATATCACCATATTCTTGAATTTGATTTTGGGGGACATTGGTTGTGTGTTTGTTTTTTTTTACCTACACTTGCTTTCACTTCTTACCTTCTGAGAGAGAGATTGTGTGTGCTTTTTATTTTGCCTTTTCTTCCTGTCATGTGCACTCCTGCTTGCAGATTTAACCATGGAAGTGCTGAATTGATCATTTTATGCCATCAAGTTCATTCCACTGTATGAGTCTGACTCAGCATATGTCTGCCATTTCATTTTTCGAGGAGTGCTCTAGGAATGTGAAACTTGCCCAAGGCTACACAGGTTGGGTCTTCTCATGGAACACACACTAGGAAATCAAACTCTTAGCCTTTAGCTCAGCAGCCAGGTATTAAATTCACTGAACTACGAGAAGGTACTGATAAGTATTGAGCCTTTCCCAGAAAAAAATTGAGCTAGGAAGCTGTAACTGCCACACTATTCTACATATTCCCCCAGGAAGTCAATGCACTTGCAACATCTGTCCTGCAGCTTCTTAAGTCCCTGCAAATAAAATTCTTCTGACTGATGGTGTAACCACTCCTTTGCAGCATTAGTTGCCTCCAGAACACTCCCAAATCGCTGCCCCTTTAGGTGTTTTTTGAGTTTGGGGAACAGATAATAGTCAGAAGGAGCCAGGTCAGGAGAATAGGGTGGATGAAAGCCTAAGGACATCAATTTTGCCATTGTTTCACTTGCAGTGCATCACAAGGCATTGTCATGCAACAGGATGACACTTTTGGAGAGCTTTCCTCGACGTTTTTCCTTGATGTTTTGCCTCAACTTTGTCAATAAAGCACAGTGATATTTTGCATCGATGGTTGAACCCTGTTGGAGGTAGTCCACCAAAAGAACTCCCTTCTAATCCCCAAAAATTGTTGCCGTTTGCTTCTGCACCAACCTTTGCACTCGGAACTTCTTTGGCCTGGGGGAACCACTGTGCCTCCATTCCTTATTATTATTATTATTATTATTATTATTATTATTATTATTATTATTATTATTATTATTATTATTATTATTATTATTATTATTATTATTATTATTATTATTTATTTTATTTATATCCCGCCTATTTAGTCAATAGACCACTCTAGGCGGTTCCTTTGTCTCAGATCCATGTCTCATCACCAGTTACCACTTTGCCCAGGAAATCTGACTCATTTCTTGCAAAATGTTTCAAAACAGCCACCGATGACTCCACATTTCCTCTCTTGTTCAAAGCAAAGCAAAAAAGCGAAGTGTGCTGCTTATATACCGCCCCATAGTGCTTCAAGCACTCTCTGGGCAGTTTACAAGTTAATTATGCAGGCTCCACATTGCCCTCCTTCCCAGCAAGCTGGGTACTCATTTTACCAACCTAGGAAGGATAGAAGGCTGAGTCGACCTTGAGCCGGCTACCTGGGATTGAACCCCAGGTCGTGAGCACAGTTTTGTCTGCAGTACAGTGGTTTAACCTCTGCACCATGAGGCTCAGTGGTCCAAAGTTTGGGGATCCACTTTGCTGCCAGCTTTCTCATTTCCAAGTCATTGTGGATAATGGCACCAACTCTCTCACGTGATATTCTCAGATATGTAGCAATACTTTTGGCTGATATTTGGTGGTCCTCCATGATCATGTCATGGATGGCTTTCACATTTGCAGGCACAGAGACAGAAACAGGCCTTCCACTGGGTTTCTCACTTTCAACATCGAATTGGCCAGTATTACAATTAACAACCCAATGTTTAACTGTTGCATATGAAGGCCCACTGTCACTCATAGTTTGTGACAATTCATCATGGATCTGCTTTGCACCTTTCCCTTGGAGAAACAGGAACTTGATTCTGGTCCTATGCTCTTCCATACTGAACTTTTCTGGAGGTGCTGCCATATTCACTTTGGACCTGAACATGCAAGATAAGTTAAAATCATTGGTAGTTGATTTTTGCACCATTGACTACAGACAAATTGGCCAACACACCCTGCAATTTATAGCTTCCTAGCTCAGGTTTTTTTTTTGGGGGGGGGAGGTTCAATACTTATCAGCACCCCCTCGTATATATTAAAAATTGTAGAAATGGTCCAGAAAAAAAAATCACGAAAAGAGCTCTTGCTTCTGTTACATATGACTCTAATAGAAAGCATAACACAATGATTTTTTAAAAAATTTCTAAGAATGTAGGAGAGCAGGGCAGGATCAGATCAAACACGTATCTAGTTTAGTAATCTTGGCAAAACAGTTGTGTATGGAAACTTAGAATGGCTACCCTAAGGCTGCACACAACAATGAACACCATCCAATGTACAGCGACTTTCTCTTTCTTTTGCGTATTCCGTTCTGTAGAATATTTGGTCCCAGTATGCTCTTCATGCCACCTTGGTCTCAAATCAATGGGGAAGTCTCACCGGGCTAGAAATTTCAGGGCATATCTCTCAAACATGTATTTTAATCTGCTTTGAAACTCAAGGGGGGATTATTGTTGTCATACTGTAGGGAAGATATTAATTCCATCGTGAATCTGATATTTTCATTCTTTTTCCCCACTTGAATGGCTGAGGAAAGAACCTATTTTGAAGCACATTAACTCTGCAAAATTTAGCACTTTGATGGTGATTCTATTGCAAGGGATCCTATTTTCACCTTCATAAAATTAAATGCTTGCATGTACCATATAATTAAATTTAGCCACACCAGAGACTCCAGTCTACATATTCATTAACTCTTGGCTGCGGCTTTATTTAACTGCTCGACAGTTTTTCTGGAACAGAGTTTCCCTGAGGTGTTGATCATAGTCTATTCATCAGTCAGAAAGAGTTAGGAAGAAGCAGTGCAATATCGCAAAGTTTTCTAGAACCAGAGTCAATGCTTATCCCCAACAGCCCCTATGTGTTTGAGATATGAAAATTGGGCGATACTTAACTTTAGGAATAGTTGCTTGCATAATTGCAAGTAGAGATGGGACTTTTGGCTTTAACTCAATTGAGGAGAAAACAAAGAAGTTATTTATTTCATTTTGAGTCTTTTGTTGCTTTATGATTACACCCAAAATATATAATATTTGGGATTCTAAAAGAGAAATAAACAAAACCTAGATTTCTTACCTATTTCATATACTGAATTACCTCCCTTTGATCCCTCTAGGCAAAATGTTCTCATCTGATATTCCAGCAAATGGTAACATTGCAAATCTCATAAGGATTAGTGTAAGCAGCCAGTTAAGATTCAGAGAACATCCTGGAAGGGGTAGGTGGAATCTTTAAAGTCTGAACCTTTAAAAAGACCCAGAAAACTGAAGTGGCTGCTCTTTAGCTGCTTGATTATTTGTTTGCTGTTTATTTATTTATTTATTTGATTTATATCCCGCTCATCTGGTAAAATCGACCACTCTGAGCGGCTTCCATAAAAAGTATCCAGTGAAGCATAAAAATTTCTGCTGAGAGAGCTCCTCTGACCTCCATTTTGAATTTGATTTATTCCAACTGCTTTTCCTCCTTTTCTTTCCTCCCTTAGAAACTCATAAAAAAAACCTGAGCATAAATTTTTTAAAAAATATTCAAATTCATAAGGTGATCCGATTATCTAGGAGTACTGAATAAGAGCAACAAATTTAGCAAATGCTACTGGGAAATAAGGATTTTTATTTTCCAATAGAGAAGGAATAAGGTATTCAGATAGTGGTATTTTTAGTAAATCAAACAAAGGTTTAATAAAATGCTCTTCCACAGTTGCATAAAAAGGGCAAAAATACAGAATATGTGGAAAAATTATCTAGCCTAGTGTTGTCACATGGACAAACTGTCTCAGAGTAAGGTTGTCCTGACAATCCTCCTTACAATTCCCTTGAAGGCACAGTATTCAATCTCACATATAAAAAGGATCAGCAGTAATGTGGAATAGTTGAATAGGGAGAAAATGTGACGGAATTGACTTGAGAATAGAGATACCTAAGAAGGAGGAAAAACATATTTGTTGAGCTCTCATTTGAGTAATAGTCAGATCTATTTGGCAAATCTGTTTCCTTATATATAATATTGATTCGCTTTTGCCCATGTACATAATTAATTATTGAGATAAACCCAGTACTTCTAGTTTGCTATCTATTAATTTCTGCTAGAGGATCTAATAGAATCTTCCCATAAATAAGTCCTCAGAAAAGAGGATTTTCAGCCTTAAAGGCCAGTTTTCATTCTTGAGAGAAGGCTGGACAAACACGGCCCATAAAACAACATTTGCCACACAATGTGGGATATTAATTAACCTTCTTAAAAAGGAAGAGGGGGTGATCAAGCTTCTCTGAAACCCTAGCTATCCATACTGCTTAACCATATAATAATATTGCTCCCCTCTTCCTCTATCAGTGCTCTTCCATTTTCTCCCTTCCCCTTTCCCTGTTTCCCTTCCCTCATTCTTCCCATGCCCATGCACTTCCAGCCTCAATCTCTCCCTCAGAATCTGCAGCTGCTGGAGGCTAGTCTCTCCTGGCTAAATGCATACCAAAAAGAATGAATGCCCTTCCGCTGGGCCCGAAAGGTGCAGGACAGCTCTTCAAGGGGAAGGGTGGATTGTTCTAAGTAGAAACACTAATGGATGGGGGTCTCTTTTCAAAAAATCCAAAACCAGGCCATATTTATATGCCGCTGTGGACAGGACCGTAGACTCAGGACTCGCACCTGTGCCCCATGTGACATCATGAAAAGTTTCAGATTTTAAAGGCAAAGAACTGCAAGAGAAACTCATGGAAAGCACAAGGTCAGAACATCTGATTGCAGTTCCCCATATTTAGAATGCATCACCAGCCAAACATTTTGAATTCAGCACATGGCTGGAAGATAATTCTGGCTTTCAAACTATGATTCCCTTTCATCACTGCAAAAATATATGGCACTGGTTATAAAAGAAGCAAGATTTTGCCTGTCAGGAACTCTTCTCTTCAGTTTGCTCACATTGCCTTCTCTCTCTCTCTCTCTCTCTCTCTCTCTCTCAGTTGCATGCTGCATTTAATCTTCCAGTTAATGACATGGAAAGAATCTTAATTATTCACTATCCATCTCTGTAAAATCTATGGCTTCATCTATCCATATTCGAGGTATGTATCTGCCAGTTACCCATACAGTAATAGCGAGTGATTTTGTTATGGGGAGAATTTTGTTTGTCTTCTATAAGAATTTCTCAAAAAAACACAACCTGTTTCATATTTGGAATAAAAATGACTGGAGTATAAAATGATTTGCATATGGGAGGAGGTGGCATGGAGAGATTGCATTCATCCAGGCCCCATTCTTTGAAACATTGTGGGCATAAGGTCTTCATAGTGAACCATACCATTTATAACACGCATGGGGCAAGCAGTTACAACTTAGCGGGGTCCACTCTCTCGCTCTCTTTCTCTATGACTTCCATTCCCATAAATTCTTCAAAAATTCCCCAAACACCATTCTGTGAGTTTCAGCCCACAAACACATATCTGCAGGCATATATTTGGAGAAGGTCCTGCCTTTGAGAATGTACAGTCTTGTGCCGGCTTTTTGTAGTTCATGTAAAAACAATAACAAAACAAACAAACAAAACGGAAGGTGCTACAGTGCTTCCTGGGAATTGTAGTATTTCAGAAAGTGCCCTCTATAGAGCTTAATGGGCGGTGAGATGACAAGTTCCAGGTAGCGGCTTCATTTTTTAAAACATTAGCAACAGAAAGCAAGGCCATGCAGGCTTAGAGGTAAGCTGTTTTCTAGATGAGTGAACTGTAGGTGTCTATAGGTGTGTTTGTGGGCTGAAACTACAAAACATTTTCTTGAGGAATTGTTAAAGCATTCTTGGTTTTGGAGTAAAAATAAATAAAAATAAAATAAGAGTAGACGCCTGGTTACAATGTCATCTTATCTATGAGAGAATGGCCATACCCACTGAATGTGGCCAACGCAGATGAGTGACAAAAATAGTTCAGTTTGCTTTTAGCAGAATTCTCAACAGAAACAATGTGAAACTTTAAAAGCCAGTTTTGAAAGAAAGCAAAACTCACATATTTTTTTATTCCCCTCATTTCATTTAAAGTACTCATGGAATATCCTTAAACAGCAAAACAAGAGAAGCTTGTAGCAAATTGAATAAAGTTAGAACTACATTTAAAGATAGAACTGAGTACATGGTACAATAAGTGCTGAGTGAGGTAAATGACATAAAGCCCATGTACAGTGGATATTCAGATCCTAAAAGTAGGGAGGGGTGAGGATTCTTAATGAGCAAATTCCGTAGCACTGATGAGATAGCCAGATTCGTAACTGGGGAGCAAACATGGGATTTTTGGAACTTATGGGCTATAGCCCCCAGAAGTCTATAGAAATTCCTGAAGTCAGACTTCTGGGAGCTTCAACCAACAAGTGTAAATCCTGATAAATGTTTTAAAGTTCTTAAGCTAATGAATTTAAGCTCCAGCAGCCATTTTTGTCCCATGTAGAAGACAAGGAAAATGGGTAGGCAGTGTTAAGCTCCATGGGAGCTACAAGGGATTATGGGTCTGGTAGGTGAAGGTTCCCCCCCCCCCGATACTTCTTGTGCAGAGTCTAATGGGCAGATATTACAATATTCATAATCCTTCACAACTACAAAAGCACTTACCCTTGCCCAGCCATTTTCCTGTCTTCTACACAGCACAAAAAAAATGGCAGAGTCTAAATTCATTAACTTAAGAACTTGAGAACACTTTATGTGGATATTTGTTGGACGTATCTGAAGCCTGGCTAGGGGCATTCCTGCAGACTTCTGGGGCAGTAGCCAATGAACTCTAAAATTCCCATGTCTACTAGGGAAGTTCAGTACAAGAAGCAACATTAAACTTAAATCCTCTGCTGCCAGGCTGGAACTGAAACGCCACACATTCTCACAAGTGTGATTTCTCCTTTAAAGAGTGATTCCTGTATCTAGTAAGTCCTTCCCACTTTCACTAACATTTGCCTCTTTTTTCAGGTGCCCATTATTTTCAAGTGGAGATTTCAACTTGGAAACATCCTCCCTCTTTTTTAACCACAATTCTCAGAATGGCCCAGAAAACATAACCACTGACCAAGGAACTCCAAGAACAGCAGCCCACAACTTATAACTTGTAAGCTGCCGTAATTCCTTTTAAGGAGAAAGTCAGGGTAAAAATATTTAAAATAAATAAATCACAATAAATAATTAAATAAATATTCATATATATTTCAAGCTCTTGTCGGGACGAAGGACTCTATCAATTTCATTTAGAAACATTTCTTCTATATTCCACCTCCATGTCCTTTCTTCATCATTTACTTCCAAGGGTGGGTGTGCATTCATGTGCAGCACATGTGTACATCATTTTCCATATAGGAAAAGGACCCATCAGTGGGAAAGAATTTCTGGATGTTTTGCACCAACTTTTCCAACACAAGTTACCTTTATTCACTAAATTCCATCTCTGCCCATTTTAGAAATGTACGCAGTGACTTCTCCACTTCATTTTTTTTTTAAAAAAGGATATGCTGTTGAAAATACTATTTTCCTTTCATGAATTGCATTGGAAGTCCAGAGGTACAAAGATTTACCACTGCAAATTGCATATGGGGCATGTGATTAGCTCTCTGTAGGAACATTAAGGGACGTGGTGGAGCTGCGGACTAAACCGCAGAAGCCTGTGCTACAGGGTCAGAAGACCAGCAGTCGTAAGATCGAATCCACGCTACGGAGTGAGCGCCCGTCGCTTGTCCCAGCTCCCGCCAACCTAGCAGTTCGAAAGCATGCAAATGCAAGTAAATAAATAGGGACCACCTCGGTGGGAAGGTAACAGCATTCTGTGTCTAAGTCGCACTGGCCACGTGACCATGGAAGATTGTCTTCAGACAAACGCTGGCTCTATGGCTTGGAAACGGGGATGAGCACTGCCCCTAGAGTTGAACACGACTGGACAAAAATTGTCAAGGGGAACCTTTACCTTTTACCTAGGAACATTAAGGGGGTAGGAAAAGAATAAAAAGAAGGGGTGATGTAGTGGCAGTTTGCCTATTACAAATACTGGGAGTCACCATTACAAGGTCTGGTCCTGCTCTATGGAAGGCCATGCGAACAATCACAAAGTGGCAAGCACAATCTGCAGCAGAAGTACTTGTTGAGGCCATTTAGTCAGAACAGTGATGGCATTCCCTATTTAATAACACTCTCTTGGAAACTATCACCTTCTACCAACTGCTGCTCTTTTATGTGTGCTCACTAAAGTTGCCCTTTACGTTTCCTCTCCTGATTTTTTTTTTGTTGCTTTTCTCACAGCCTTAATTATTAGAGACATCTCATTCCTCCCACTGATTTTAATTAAACTCTTTGTAACTGCAGTATTCCAGCAAGCTGTACGTTAGCTATTTCATGCAATCAAGGTTATCAGTGTAGTTGGTCACATGGCTGAGTCCTTTGCATCTTCTTTCAGCACTATGGGAGATACAGTGTGTAGGCATTTAAAGTTGTTGTTGTTTTCTCACTCTCCATTGAATGCACAAGGAGAGCCTTATGTTGTGTATTTAAAACAAACTCTGGGTGCAATGATACTGTTGCATGCCTGATTGGAAATGATCTCTGTAATACAAGCAATCTCCCTTAAATTTATTTATTTGTTTTATGTATTTAAAATATTTTTATTCAGCCTTTTTCCTTAAAAGAATCCAAGGTGGCTTATATAATTACAAAGACAATATTTAAAAGCTAAAAGCAGTAAGTATAGGTAAAGGTTCCCCTTGACAATTTGTCCATTCATGTCTGACTCTAGAGGGCAGTGCTCATCTCTGTTTCCAACCCATAGAGCTAGCTTTTGTCCAAAGACAATCTTCCATGGTCACATGGCCACTGCGACTAGACACGGAACACTGTTGCCTTCCCACCATGGTGGTGCCTATTTATCTACTCGTATTTACATGCTTTCGAACTGCTAGGTTGGCGAGAGCTGGGACTAGCAATGGGAACTTACTCTGTCACATGGATTCAATCTTACGATGGTTGGTCTTCTGACCTTGCAGCACAGAGGCTTCTGCAACTTAACCTGCAATGCCACAACGTCCCTTGTTAAAAGCAGTAAGTATACAAAGGAACAAAGCAAGTACCATGTACATGCTTGAACGTGGGTTGGGGTTGGGCTGGAACACGTTTTCCTCATGAGTTGTGTGATCTCTAGGAAAGAGATCACTCTGGACCACTCCAGATACAGTCCAAATGGAGATCCATTTCTCCATGAAATAGCACTTTCAGTCGATTTACCCCTTTTCATTTCTTACTTAATCTTTGATTACCTTACAAGTGCAGATTTCCCAGAATGGCCGGTTCCAGTTTCGGCAAGAGCTTGCAAGAGTTATTTTTTGGGATTGAAATCTCAGAATATCCCAACCAACATGGTCAACTATAATTGTTCAGATTTCAGTTGTGGTGTGAAAAAAGAGAGAGTAATACTTACAAGCTCCAGATTTTGGTGGATGTTGGTACTTCTCCAACCACTACTGATAGTCATAGGTGTGATTTATCTAGATGCTTTTAAGAAATGCTGCGGAGAATAGCTTTAATTTCTGTGGAGAATCTGAAGAATTATGACAGGATTTTATAGGAAGAATGGAGGATATTTTGCTAGCTGGGAAATCCCTGGAAAGGGAATAAGAAAAAAGGCAGAAAAACTCATTGGAGACTGTGGGATTGTCAAGAATCTTGATTCAAATCCCTTGTTACAATGTGGATGGACAGAGAATAAGGAGACTGTGAGCAGAAATAGTTCTTGGGATAGCCTGTGAATGGACAAGGGACATCCCTAAAAAATTTGAGCATTGGTGCCTTCCCTTCCTTGGCTCAACTTTTCTCAGTTCTAGGATTGAACAGTGACATGTCTTCAGTTCTAAATCCAAGCTGCTCGTAGGGGCAAAATGATGAGTAGCTGGAAGCCCTTTGTCTAGCAAATTAGGACAATTCAATCAACCTTAGGTCTAATCACATGAACTATTTGAACGGTTTCTTTTTCTTTCCTTGTTATATCAAAATAATTGCATGTACATCATGTGGTATATATACCGCTGGACCCCTTTCACGTAGCTATTGGTTCAATCGGTATATCTCATGCTATTTGTACCAATTTGGTAGGCTTCACATGCCATGTCTTATAAATTGATTCATTTTCCATCCTGTTTCAGGGTTCCTGCTCCTAAAAGTTTCCTTAAAAAAAAAAGTAACTCATATTTTGCTCCAACAGCCCATGCATACCATTTTCCTCTCATTTCCATCTATCAGTTGATGCACCACCTGTTGCAATATGTCACTAGATTATTTATTTATTTATTTATTTATTTATTTATTTATTTATTACATGTCTATCCCGCCCATCTAGTCATTTCAACTACTCTGGACGGCATACATCGAACACAACAAAAACAATTAAAATAAACGTGGGGCAGCGTTAAATAGGACTTGAATTGTTGTTGAAAAGCTAAGGGGGAAAATTAATTATAAGCCACACAAAAGTGGGGATGATGATTACAACATGGAAAACATCAGCTCAGTGATACATTGGCAAATTATTGTGGAGAAAAAAATATAAAGGAAAAATTAAGTGATTTAACATTAAGCATTTCTTTAAAACTTTCAAAAAAAAAAATGAGGGCGCAAGAATGGTGTTAGATTTGCTTCTGTCCGAACAAAAGAGGAAGAGATACAAGGAAGAAGCTTTTATTTGTAAAGAAGCAAAGCCTGTCTCTCACACAGCAGAGGAACAGCATAAATCAGTCTTCTCGCCTTCTACCTCTTTTGCACATGGCTGTTGCTTGTTAGTACAGCCAAAAGAGACTATGTGTAAAACCTTGTACAGTGGTGCCCCGCATAGCGACGTTAATCCATTCCAGGAAAAACGTCACTATCCAGAAATGTCGCTAGGCAGGGGAGAACCCCCATAGGAATGCATTAAACTCCGTTTAATGTATTCCTATGGGGACAAAACTCACCGCTAAGTGGGAATCCTCAATCCGGCCGCCATTTTCGCTGCCTCAGTAAGTGAGGAATCGGCGCAAAAACGCTGCAGGTGGCCATTTTCTTCTTCTGGTGGCCATTTTGGAATCACCAATCAGCTGTTCCAAAACATCGCAATGTGAAGATTGGTAAGCGAAATGCTTACCGATCATCACAATGCGATGTTTACCCTATTCAGAATATCGCAATGCAATCGGTTTTTCGATCGCAAAAAAGCGTCGCTATGCGGATTCGTCGTTAAACAGTGCACTCGTTAAGCGAGGCACCACTGTAGTGACCACACTCTTTCAAAAAAGAGGAACACCAAGAGCTGTAGCTGTGGAAATTGCTGTTATTGCAATCTCTACCACACCCTGCAAACCTATTCTACTCCTTTTCAATGTTATGGTAAGCTGACTGTATTATTCTATTCTATTTTACCTCCTTCAAATTTTGAAAGGAAAGTTTAAGGAAACTCTTGTGTTCTACTGACATCTTTTTAGAGAGCTAAAGTGTTAATTTATGAACAGAGGGAAATGAGAAGTGAATGGGGAAATTACATTAGGCTGATTAAGAAAGAAGATCTGTTCAGTTTTCCTTGCAAGAATCAGAACTGACCTCTCTATTCTGCCTCTTTTTCTCACATGGAGAGATGTGCTTTAGAGATTTTCTTGGGAGGACTAGGTAACATTTCCCATTGGCACAATGGCAAGGCTAATCATAATAGGCTAATCATGAGTGACGTGACTCAAAGCTTTCCAGAGCAGGAAACAATCTAGAGAGTGAACAAAGTCATGAATAAAGGAAGAAGTTATTTTTAAAATATAATATTTCAGCCTCTTTTGCTGCACATTTTCCACTTAGTATCAGCTTGAAAATGCAACATAATTCATCAAGATTGGCATGGGAAATTCCTATTTATTGCTGCTTACAACTTTTTCTAATGTTTTCATTCTACTTTCTTACACTGATCTCCTAGGGTGGGCACAATTTGCAGCTATTCCCAGGGTTTTGCAACTGATTTTCCCTACCATGTTGATACATACTTTCCCTTAATATACAAGCTTTTGCCCACATTTTGTTCCTGGCACTGACTCCAGTCCAGGGAGCCTCGTGGCGCAGTGGTTAAACCACTGTACTACAGCCAAAACTGTGCTCACAACCTGGGGTTCAATCCCAGGTAGCCGGCTCAAGGTTGACTCACCCTTCTATCCTTCTGAGGTCAGTAAAATGAGTACCCAGCTTGCTGGGGGGTGGGGCAATGTGTAGCCTGCATAATTAACTTGTAAACCACCCAGAGAGTGCTTGAAGCACTATGGGGCGGTATATAAGCAGCACGCTTTGCTTTGCTTTGCTTTGCACCATATTTTGTTAAACACAGAGCAATTCTTATTTTCAACTTTTTTATTTAAAAAATTACCGCAATCATTTTTTTAAAGTAGGCAGATATAGTTTGTGAATTGCATTCAGCTTGATAGGTGACAAGTTCTGTAAGCTTGGAATAGGATAATACTTGATCAATTAGAAGCTTGATCCCAAGGCTTGCTTTGACAGCAAGTGGACGCCTAAGAGTTACCGTATTTTTCGCTCCATAAGACGCACCTTTCCATAAGACGCACCAATTTTTTAGGAGAAGAAAACAGGAAAATATAATCTGTTTTCTTCGCTCCATAAGACGCACAGACTTTCCACCCCCCTGTTTTGTGGGGGGAAAGTGCGTCTTATGGTGCGAAAAATACGGTATGTTTTCTAATCAGAAGAATGCCTCGATCCATTAAGTGTACAGTCTTGGACTTCAGTTCACCATAGCCAGCCATTGCATAAGCACAATTATGCAGCAGTCAAGTATATGTTAGTGCATTGTGCATTGATCCTGTTTTCTAACTCAGAAGAAGACATTAATGACTTTCTTATCTACTTGGAATTTCATGGACAAAGCATAAAGTTTCACTGTGATCAAACACCAGAATTTTATAGTTATGGATATATATATATATATATAAATTCTGGATTCAAGATGTGAGCAGTGGCATGTAATTTTTTTTATAATGAAAGTGGGGGCAGAAATAAAATAAATAGTATTCCAATGCTTTCAATGTTGCATCTTTTTTCCTCCCATAAAATGTGTTGTATGATTTCAAAACATAGTTTTACATACCAATAAACCTCCGCAGTTCCCCAAGGGAAGTGTTTTAATGTTGAACGATTGCACATCCATAATAGTTTTGCCATCTGCTCCAGACATTTGAGGTTCTGTCTGCTCAGAGAATTATCCTGATGAGATTTTGCTCAATTTCAAGGTTGAATATGCATATAACTATTTTCTTTGATGTGACCGATTCCCAGTGTCCTACTTAAAAAAAAAGGTCCTGAGTCCATTTGATCCCTGCCTGAATAACCATTAGAGGAGACATTAACATTCTTGAAGAATGCAGTATTTATGAATTCTAACATAAACTAAACTGATCTGCAACTCCTTACTTATATGAAGTCAGAACTTACCTGTTGCCTCATTTTTGCCTTGCTCAGCTTCCCGTCCTCACTGACCTCATGCCTGTGGATTTTGACACCTAGCAGAGTCTGGAAAATGGTGTCCAGAAGCTGAGCTTTCTCAGCAGTGACACCTTCTTTGTGAAACTCTGTCCCACAGGAGATATGGCAGATGCCCACCTCCCCTTCACATATTTAAAAAGTTCTTTTAAAGTCTGAGCTGCTCCAAGGAACTTTTGGGAAGTTCTGTCCCACGTAGCTTGGACATTGGAGGAAGGAAAAGAGGAGCACTGTAGTTTATGTTCCATAATGATTTTAATGCCAGTCTTGCTGTTTTTTTATTTGTGCTACCAATTAGTGTGTGTAGCAATTATAATTTATGTTTTATATTTTCATTGTACACTGTCTAGAGTAGCAATTGGCTAGATAGGTGGTATATAAATTGAATAGATAAATAATTAAATATTCAGATATGACTTAAGTTCTACCTATAACTTAAGTTTTAACACTTGCATTCTCTTCCAAGTTGCAAAGAAGGATTTTTAAAGATTTTGCCTAGAGTTTTCTTTATAGCTGTAAGAATTTTGGGTATAATAATATAGAACTCTGAAGTATGTTGGCTATAATAATATATTAATAATGTTAGAACTGCAGAGATGGAAGGAATCCTGTGGATCATCAAGTCCACCCCTTTTCAAGAAGGCACAGGGGGAACTGAACTCTCAACCTCTGGTTACTCAGTCAGACCTAAACCACTGAGCTATCTATGGAACATAGAAGAAATGCAGATAAATAAAGCTTGAGAATTAGGCTAAACTAATGTTGTCTGGAATTATTGCAAAAGTGAAAAGACCTTTATCTTGATATTTTACTTTTTAAAAAACTTTATTTGGACTTATATCCTGCCCCTCTAGACAAAGTCTGCTTGGGGCAGCTTATAGAAGTGATGAATTTTCATATAATTGACTGTGGATGTCTGGTTTCCTTCTGGAGTTAATTTATTTATTTTATTTATTTATTTTATATCCCACCTATCTGGTCGGTTAAGACCACTCTAGGCAGCTAGAGTGATCTTAACCCTTTGTTGGAGTAGAATAGAATAGAATAAAACTTTATTATGGTCTGAGACCAGCCACAAATAAAACTTCAAAATATATAAATATACAAAGATTTACGAAAATATTGGGATAAAATGCAAATACGGGGTTCTAAGAACAACAACATCAAAACATCTTCCCTAAAGCAATTCCAGAATTTCTGGCAAACCATGTTCTAACTACAGAGGCTCATCCCCTTTTAGGGTCCTTTTTCTAATGCCCATTGCAGCAGTGAAAAATTTGGCAACCCTGTGTGTAAGAATGGGATTGGAGTCAGATAGCAGCATGTGCATACATTGTTGCTCTGTACAGCCGAGGAATTGGCCAATCAGAGAGGAGACAAGTTCTTCACGTACATCCTTGTAAAATGTGCACCGCAACAGAACGTGTTCAGTTGTTTCTATCTGCTCCATTCCACATGGGCAAAGGCGCTCTACCCAGGGGATCTTTTTATACCGTCCCTCCTGCACTGCTGAAGGTAGTGCATTAAGCCGGGCCAGGGTAAATGCCCTTCTATGCCTGGGCTGCTCCAACTGGGCAAAATAAGGTGCTGCAGTGACCTTATATAGATAATCCTCCCTAAGGTAGAATTCTGGGGCACCGCTTAAATCATTTTGTCTCTCAGTATCCTCAATATGCTGCTTGATTGTTTTCTTTGCCTGTTCCGTTCCCATAGTTAACAGAGTCAACCCAGAGAGACCCAAAGAGGCTATTTTTTGTTCAATTAACTGAACCCATTTTGACTTAAAGGTGTCTTGCAGGATCAGTGGTGCAAGACCAATAGGGAGATAAGACAGTCTGAGCCAGTACATGAGGATTGCAATCCATATCCTGGCTTCGATTTTAATTTGACCAGTTTCCAATCTTAGTTTTACATTGGCGACATCTCTGGGGACTCCTAATATTGCCCTCAGGAATTTTGACTGCACACGTTCCAAGGTTGCAATATTGGAGTAAATGTCAGCTGTGATGAACACAGGCATCTGATTTTTCCCTGGAGCCCTATAACATTTTCTTGGACTCTTAAGGGGAGGTTCAGCCATTAGCTGAACTACCATTTTTTTGGTCCATAAGATACATTTCACCCCCGCCAAAAAAAAAGTGGGGGGGAAAGTGTGTGCGTCTTATGGAGGGAATACTGTAACCCTCCCAAGCTGCTTGAGGCATGCACTGCACAATGGCTCCCTTTCTGTGCCCCCGCCCCAGCCCATCCCCTCTCGTGCACTCCCCGGGCTCTGGCTGCTTGGCAGGCCTCTGGGCTTTCCCCGAAATAGCCAACCTGCTGTTTAAAGAGGGCCCGGAGGAAAGTGCTTGCTGGGGAGTCCTCTGCTCTCCAGGCATCCGTTTGTGCCCGAAGATGCGCAGCTTTTCCATCCTCTCCCCAGAGAAGGAGCAGAGGAAGGAGAGGGAGAGAATATTTGTGCTGCTGAGGGTCTCCCAGTTTATCATCGGGCAGGATGGGGGTATGATTTGTTTCAGGGACTCAGCCACTCTTTCCACCTCACGGCTGGGATGAACTGAAGCCAGTGGGAGCTTTTCTTGATGGGGCGCTTCAGTAGCCCCTTCTGCCCTGCCAGACCTTCTGAAAACTGTTTCTCCCTCAGTTTCTCTTCTCCAGTTCCTGCAGGGCTGCAGCTGTCCTTTCCTTCACAGTCTCCTGCCATTTCTCAGCAGTGTGGCAGTGATGGTCACTTCGTTTCTTCCTGGAGCTGTGTGGGTTCGGGAACTCTAGGAGGGCTTGTCCCTCAAAAGTAACATCCCAGAGCTCCATTTGCACCCTCCATCCTGTTTCAGTTTATTAAATATTAAATATCTTATAAAAATTAAGTGCATCTTATCGTCAGGTGTGTCTTATGGAATGAAAAATATGGTAATCTGACAACTGCAGACACCTGGAACTCATATTTTTGGTTGCATCTCAAAAGAACTTACAAGCATTCTTGAAATTGCACACTTGGACAGGATGTTCCCATCTTGCCTGGTGCACATCAAAGATTGGAGAGGAAGGCACTGATATGGAAGGGCTTTATTTAGCCCCACAATCATCTGGAGTCCAATCCTAATATGATGCCAAATTGTGACATCTGTCTGGCCTTGTGTCTGGTTTCATTCCAAGAAATGTGAAATCAGGTATATCTAAAATTTCTCACCTATTCTTAAATGCAAAGTTCTTTTATATTTCTCAGTTAGCCTCTGTTGATCCCTCAGTTAACAATTCTTGGATCTGTCCCTCTGCTTTCTGGTGTGTGAGCACTAAAGGTCGAAGACTAGTTATATAATTTGTTAGAACTGGAGTAGTATTGCTTATCCATACTGAATTGTGGGACTAGCTATCGAGCTGTCCTCTCAAAACTATGTCTCCCTTCACGAAGGTGGATGGGTTAGGTTTTATTCATTAAGAATGCTACACATCATACGGGCAAATTGATAAAGTTCCGGACCACATTTTTCTGAATTTTTTTCTTCATTCCTGGAATGTTGAGACTGCTGCAAATCCAAAGCTGTATTATAAGGAATTATTTATGCAGGAAAACATATTCATTAGTCAAAAGGCGAAAGGTAAACAACAAACAGTCCAGAGAATTACTAAAAATTACACAAGACTCTGTTATGTAGAACAAACTCTGTATTCTTTTGATGAAATTACAAATTTGCCATGTAAAATCAGAAAGCTAAGGTTAAGGGCAAAAGGACAAACTGAACTATGTAGATATGTGTATAATCTGTAGGTTTCTGAGGCATTCTTTTGAGAACAGATTCTCAAAAACAGATTCTTAAAAGAACTGAGATCCAAACCCTGCTCTGTAGAATGTGGAATAAATTGCAGAGTTCTTCAGATCCTAGCTGAGAAATTTAGTGCCATATTTTCTTGTTTAGGTTCTAATGATATCTTTGTCTGCTTCTCTCCTAGCAGGGGCATGCCTTTAAATATTGTGCATATGTGTGTGTTGTGTGTGTTTTAAATCACTAAACAATCCAACACAGCTGTCCTTGTGAAGTGTTGCTTTTGAATTTGTCAGCAGGTTTTATTTTCAAGATGAATTTCCTCTCTTGCATGTGTTGCTTGAAATTAAAAACTCCAAAAGACGAAACGAAAACACCCTCACGATGTGCGCCCCGCATGCTGCCTCTCACTTGCTTTAAATCTGTGTCACAACTGAAGTGGCACTTTGTATATAGAAGCAGTTGTGCAAAAAAAAATTATTCGGTTCAATAATTTCACGTAATGCGTTTTGAGACAGCGAGAACCAGAAATATCGAAGCAGTTGCTGATGGTGATCACAATCTACAGATGGGAACTCATAGTTTACAAATGCCACAGACATTGTCAAATTCCCAACCCAATCATGCCCATACATCTTCAGGTCGATAAAGCTGACTCACCAGCTTCCACCAGCAAAGCTGACTTTGGTGTCACCAAGTGGTAACAGTTCAATCGATCACCGTGATGAGATGTAGTATTGGCTTTTGGTGACAGCAGAATGAGAAATGAGACAACAGAACAGAACTTCTGGATTTCAACAGATCAGCACCACAAGTTCATTCATGAGGAAAGTGATGAACGCATTTTTCTAAATAAGGACACAATTGATCTATGAAAACCTTATTAGAACTGTCTTTTTGTTAACTCCAGCGTAAATTTCTAAGCCACCTGTCTGAGCAGTTTTCTGGAAATGAGGGAGACAGCAGGAACAATCTGTGCTGGTGATTATGAATGTGTGAAATGAGGAGGACACGGGAAACAAACAAACATTTTCTAAGCCATTTTCTCCTGAAATAATTCAGGGTAACAGAAAGAAACTCCTGTCTCTAAATGGAATAGACCCTCTCTGAAACTTTGTTGACATAAAACATTGCCATGACAGGGGTCACGATGGGGGACAGGAGGCCATCATGATTCTATAACTATGTCTCTTGTACAGAAATTGCACATCAAAGGCCTCACATGAGGCATTGTTTAAAAGGGAAATGACATACAAAGGTAAATTGTTAACCTACAGATATATTTTAAAAATTGAAAGGGGAGAATATAAAATGAAGACAAGAGAAGATTGAATAGAGAATGAGTAGTTTGCATCTGCACAATTATCAGAAAGATTTAAAGCAGATAGGAAAGTATTGGAATTGGAGGAAGAAAAAACTGAAAAAGAATTATGTAATAATTATCATTTGATTTCTAAAATGTGTAAAATTATTTTGAAATTTGATACAGAGGAAGAGCATGTTAAAGAATGTATGGTTAAACGGCACAAAATTTCAAATATAATATCCAAATGGAACAATGGGAGGGAATGTGGAAGTATGGATTGATGAGTAAGTACGGTGAATTATAATCTTAAAGAAAACTTTTATACAATGATGTATAGATGGTATTTGACGCACAACATGTCTAAAATGTATAAAAGGATTACCAACAAGTGCTGGAAATGCCAAGAAAAAGAAGGTTCATTGTATCTTATGTAGTGGACATGTAAAATGACTAAAAGGTTCTGGAAGTCAGTTCACATAACAATGCAAAAGATATTGGAAGTTAATCTGCAATTGAAACCAGAATTATTTCTGCTGAGTACAGTTGATTATCAGTTGGAAAAGAATAAAGCAAAACTTATAAGATACATGCCAAGAATGGCAAGACTTTCTTATGCACAATATTGGAAAGTGAAGCAAGCATCTACAGCAGAAGAATGGCTACTTAAGGTGCTGGACACGGCTGAAATAGCAAAATTGTTAGACCCTATAAAGCAGTGGTCCCCAACCTTGGGCCTCCAGATGTTTTTGGACTTCAACTCCCAGAAATCCTGGCCAGCAGGGGTGGTGGTGAAGGCTTCTGGGAGTTGTAGTCCAAGAACATCTGGAGGCCCAAGGTTGGGGACGACTGCTATAAAGGACAAAACATCAACAAAATTTAAAACACCCCAGAAGCCTTTATTAGACTTTTTACTAGATGGGGGGGATGACAAATTAATGACAAACGGTTTTGCATTTTACAGTCTTGGATAAGATATATAGACAAGGAGACTTTAAAACCTCGGGTATGGATATTTGTTTATGCAGCAAACACTGAGATGATTATTAGAAATAAGTGACGACCTGGCGTCTGATCTTTGGGGTCCCTCAGGGTTCTATTTTGTCTCCCACGTTATTTACCATCTACAGGAACCTCCTGGGAGAGATTGTCTGGAGTTTTGGGGTTCAGTGTTGCCAAAATGCGGATGACACCCAACTCTGCCTCTCCTTGCTACCTAAATCTGAGGAAGCTGTTTCAGCTCTAAATTCATGTTTGGTATCAGTAATGAGCTGGACGAGGGTGAATAAACCGAAACCTAATCCAGGCAAGAGGGAGGTATTTCTGGTCAATTGAAAGGCAGATCAAACAATAGGGACGCAGCCAGTAATGGATGGGATCACGCTCCCACTTTCAAAAAACAGAAGCGCAGCTTCGGGGTGCTCCTGGATGACCTCTGAGCCTGGATCCCCAGGTCACAGTGGTGGCCAGGAGTGCATTTTCACAATTAAAACCCGTGTGCCAGCCATGTCCATCTCTTGAGAGATCTGATCTGGACACTGCCATACACACCCCAGTTACTGTAACATAGTCTATGTGGTGCTGCCCATGGAAAGTGTCAGGAAAGGCCAATGGATCCAAAATGCAACAGCCAGATTGTTTATTGGGGCTGATTACAGATATCATATGACCCCCCCCCCTTCGTTACAGAAGCTCCACTGGTTCCCAGTCAGTTTCCGGGTCCAATTCAAAGTGCTGGTTTTAACCCATAAAGCCTTAAATTATTATTATTATTATTCTTTATTTAACTTATATGCTGCCCACACTACCCAAAGGTCTCTGGCCGGCTTAAATGGTTCTCCTGGATCTTTTGATACCCTCAACCACAGTTTCTCCAGAACAGGCTTTCAGAGGTGGGCCTCAGGGGGTTGGCGTAAAGCTGGTTCCAGCCCTTCCTCAGAGGCTATGTCCCAATAGTTCAGTTTGGAGATGAGTTATCGGCCTCTTGGACCCTCAGCCATGGGGTACCTCAGGGTCCATCAGTCTCCCAAAGCTCTTTAATGTGTATATGAAGCAGGAGTTTCCACACACACCAAAAAATCTTTCGTCTGGGGGCTGTATATGGCCCACAAATAATACTTTGTCTATCTCTGTCTTAAATAACAATATTGGACACAACCCTCTCATCTTGACTGAAGGCTGGTAATCATGATTGAACTGTTTTTTGTTTTTTTTCACTGCAAGGAAAAGAATATATATGAGGGGCAGAGATTATACTCTTTCATAGTATTACAGCAAAGTTTTTTTTCTCTACCATGGCTTAAAACATAATTGAGAATTCAGAATGTTGAAGCGTTCCACGTGTTTCAACTCAGCACACACTGTGAAAATCAGTTTACCTTAACATTCCTTAACATTTTACTCGTGATGTGTAGAAACTGAGTCAAAGATTATCAGTATCATTGTCACATGCTGAAAAGCACAAGCAGGGGAAACTTTTCCAAGACTCTCTGTTGATTTATAATATTCATTGCTCTTCAAAGTGCCTTCAGATGTCATTTTTCTTTTGTTTAGTTTATTTGTTTGCTTTTGTCCAGGCCCTGAATACTAATCAGAGCTCAAGCAAAGAAGGTATGTAAGCCACTGCATATATATTTTAAGCTTCTGTCTAGACTATTCCTTCAACTTGTGCAGATGTAGTCAGGGACGGCATGACTAAAGAAGGGTGAATATTCCATTTCAGTTAGGTTTTCACGAGAAATTACTAACATTCACCCAGTTCTTCATTCTCATCATTAAAGGAAGTTCTCACACTACAGAAGTGTGAGAAACCAGATATGCAGGTTTGTTTAGGTCTTGTTTTTTAGTTTCCATGTCTTCGGTTTCTGGGTTTCTGGGCTTTGGACTTTGTGTTTCTGGGTTCTGGGTTTTGAAACATTCAGTTTTGGTCACCACCACTGGTAGAATGCATCAGTGTTGGTTAGCTTCACGTGAAGGCGATATAGAGTAACTGAACGTTGTATTGTTAAAATCAGGGGTTGTCGTCCAGTTTGGAGGCAGACTTTTGCTGCCACTGGGGAATGGGGTTTTCTGAAGATAGATGAGTAGAGCTGGGCTTTTAATCACATCCCATGGTCTCTCAGCCATCCATCTGCAAAACATATTTTCCCCTCTTGGAAAAAACATAGTGGGAAAGCATATTCTACTGAGGCACATAAGAACATCATCTTCCATTACATTTTGAGATGGGAAAAAAAAAACTTATGGAAAAACTGGTATTTGTTCTGTAAGACCACTGACTGTTATCAAGTTCTCAAATGTGTCGTTTGCCATGTACCATCTGAATTATATGACCCATAGGGCTTGTATGTGAGAGATTTGAGTGGTTTTACTTATCAGTGCTACCAACTCAGTGAATTTCCATGGCCAAGTGTGGATTTGAAACCATGTTTCCTGAGCATACCCACCCAATCATACAGTCCTGCAAATGTGGATGATTAATATGGATAGTTTTACTGCTTTTTAACAAAGCAGCACAATGATATAGCACAATGATTCTCTTTCTCCACCACTGGAAACTCATTTGCACTGCTATGATTTCTAACACAGAAGCATGAAAAAGGCATTATGGTGTCTCATAGAGTTACCTTGCTTGCAGTGTAACACAAACATCCAGCAAGAAGATAGGAAGGAGGGCAGAGATTTAAGACAAAGAACCTTTCACTTTGTTCTATAAAACAAGGAAAGAAGGAATGGACCTCCCATATCTAATTCAAACAACTCATTTTCCTAGTAATTTTTTAGCCTGCTTGCCTTTAAAACAGCACCCCACTGATTGACAGACCCTATTTGTGAAATCAGCAGGGAAGAGCTGTAAATACTGTACTGTAATTGTGGCAGCATGGTGTGTCTGGACGTCATGTGCATTGGCAATTTCATACTACAAGGAGTTTCAGGGAATGTGCACACTCAGTCACTCGAACCTATCATGCTCAAGCCATATTGTACTTGATCATTTTATTTAGAGAGTGGGAAGGGGGAAAGGCCAGCTTTAAATCAATGGTTGCTTTAAAAAGAAATTAAAGGAGATGCTTCCAGAATGAAGTCAATGCACTTATCTTTTGGTTGTATTGTATCTAGATCTACTGAGCCCAAGGCTGGGGTGATCCTCCCTAGGAAGATCCCTTCCCTTCCTATTATACCCTGATTTTTAATCAATGCAATGCAACATAGTCAACCCATGTGACCATAGCCAATTCAGTCCTGTTGGAATATGTCTTATTTACCCCCACTCATTGATGTATCCGAGACTCTGGCTCTTTCAGAATATTTCTTCAAGAGGTCCAACATGATTTCACTGAGAAATTTCACTGGTCCGCAATTTTTTAGAAGTCGTCTGCATTGGAGATAAAAATGTGCCATTTACTATGTGCTGAATTGGAATACAACAATGAAAACCACTGTTTGGCTCCTGTTTCCAAGATATTTTAGTTTTCACATTTTACATTTATGTATATTGCGTAGAATAGTGAAATTTTGATCACGACATATATAATCAACTAAATTTGCTGGCATTTGACATAGGAAGGCAAACAAGGAAAAGGTCCTGCCTTTGCTTTCGATTTACTACAATGATGCAAGGACCCCCAGGAGATATTGCTGTAGTACTATCCACCATGTTTGGGACTGAACCTACTCCTGTGGCACCGTTACTTTGAAAGACTATTCTGTGTGTGTTTGTGTCTACGCAAGTTTAAGTAGGTTTTGGAACTTGCATTGACTGGAGTCTCTTACTGGAGTTTCTGACGGGATGCAATATTTTTTTTTACCATACTCCAGACTTGATTATCTTCTTTTCCAAACCAGGGACTTACAGACTGATGAGCATAGATGTTAAAGATGGGTAGTCCCACCAACTCCCCAGGCCTAGCACATTTTCTAGCACAGGAGATAAAGTGAGAGACCAAGGGTGCAAAGAAGACTCTTTTCAGTGATGGAAGATGTGGTTTGTCATCTCATTTTTAACACATGTCATGGTTTGGAGCACTGCAAAAACAAATGCACAATGGTTTTTCCAATTTCTTTGGCTTCCTTTACAAAATTCTTAACTGATGCACTGACAAGAAGAGTACATAAAATAACTAGAGGAGCCATGATTTGATTTTCATGGCTAGTTCTGTGGCCAGATCAGAACTAAGGATGTGCAAACACACCCCAACCCCTTCTGTTGACTTTTCAGTGACATTCCAAGCCAAATCCTATCAAGGTCCATGACGATATTCGTTGATTTTTGGTTCTACCAATGGGAAAGTACAAATGGAAAGGCCATATCGTAGACTAAAAGTTACAAGACAGGCAGAAAGGCAGCTAGCGTAGTCTGCAGAGCTACTCTATTTTCATTTCCCATTTTTCTCAATGGCTAAGACTACGCATCAATCAGTTTCTTTAGACAGCCACCAAGAAGGGAGTGAGTGAGGGATTTTAAAAGGGTAATGGACAGAGTCGTATTTGATTCTTTCTTAAAATGACAAACCCAGGACCTTGCTTTTTAAACATTCATCTCATGCGGTCTGCTAATGCTGTTCTGCTTCCCTGGATCCAAATCGCTGAATCCACAACCAGTGGTGATTTAATGAATCCCTGTGCAACAGGACAGAGAAGGAAGGTACATTCCTGAGATAAATAGTGTAGTCTTTGTCAGAGTATAGAAATTTTATAAGCCTGAACCTGTATATGTGTTTCATTAACGAGCTGCCATTGTGCACAGATGTGAGAGTGCTGAATCACTCTGGACATGATGTAATGACTTGAAACCAGGAGAAGACCAGGTGCAAAGCATGAAGTCATCTGTTTTCTGATTGGACAAAATATGCCATGTATATGTATATAAGTAGACTGTGTCTTTGTGTCTTTCTCTTCCTCCACTATCACTTGCTGCCACACATGCTGTCCGTTTGTATAAAGAGTTCCTGCTGTGCTGTTAAGATACCTGCCTGTATATAACTGTAAATACGTGTAAATACAACTGTCTTGCAACACAAGAAGAACTGGTAAAGTGTCTTCAATAACTCTGCGTATTCTACTGTAGCCAAAACCCTAACAGTCTTCTCTGTCCTCCTCTCTCTTTTGGTCTCCCACTCTCCCTATAATTATAGAATAATAGAATAATGGTGTTGGAAGGGTCTGATAAGGCCATCAATTCCAAATCTCTCTCCCCACCCCATTTCTAATTGCAAAGGAGGGGTGCCAGTTATAACACACGGATCCTGTGCCTTTTTTTCCTCTGCCCTGTGATTGCCCTGAAAACAGTTCTGTTCATACTAATTTGTGCAAATGGTGCACGAATATTTCACATGCTGTTATGTTAATCTTTTCCATGGCCCTTTCATGACTTGGTGGTCAAATTTTGGCGATGCCCCTTTCTGTATTTATCCAGGATGGCCTTTGGAGAGGAGACACATGGTTTTCTACCAGCAATCTGCTCCTTGGCCCAGCTTGGACTTGGCTGGCATTGGCTTCAAGAGGCCAGAGTCATCTCCATGTAGGATGCTGTGCCACAGTAGAACTTGGTGGAGGACAAAGAAAAATAGGTCCAATAAAACAAAACAGCATATTTTTATTCCTCACAATTACATCCATTTCAAACATACATTTTCCCCATTACTTGGACTTTACAGGAATGTCAATGTGATTCCCAAATCAGAAATATAAGCCACACTGCCAGCAAGAAAAAATATGTAGTTTTTTTCATTTGCCTTAATTATTTTAACATGCTTTTTGACATGGGGAAAAAAAATAAGCACATATTTTATTTTATTTTTTGAAGTTTTCAATTTTGACCTGCTATATAAATAACCATATGAAAGTGCTTCAGGGTATGAATTACAATGTAGTAAGTCATATCTAATATTTCCAAAGGGCTCTAGTTTCAGCCCCATAGCTAATAAAGCTATGCGCCGATATAAATTATTAACGTTGGAATTCGTACCTTGTTGTATCTTATTAATTAAAGAGCAATACAAAAGAAATAAGAAAGGCTATGTGACATATTTATATAGCTACGGGGCAATATTTGTACAATCTATGGGTTTGGAATCAAAGTTTCTTTTTCTCATCAAATACAGGCGACAAGGAGGAAAGCCTAATTAGTTCACTCTAACTATGTGAGTGTCAAACAATGCTATTTAATCATTTATATAAGTACGAATTGGTTGGCTGGATAGCTTAGTGAGTTAGGTAGAGCCAGAGGTTGGATGTTCAATTTCCCACTGTTCCTCCTAGACGTGGAGCCAGCCTGTGTGGCCTTGGGCAAGCTGCACAGTCCCAGGGCTACCTCAAGAGAAGAGAATAGTAAATCACTTCTGTGTATTCTTTACCTATAAAACACAAGACCTGAATTTATGGTGCATTAAAAAAAAGTTAGAATTAAATAACATTATAATATAACAATGGAAGGACAGAACCTGAAGCTGAGGCTCCAATACTTTGGCCATCTCATGAGAAGAGAAGACTCCCTGGAAAAGACCCTGATGTTGGGAAAGTGTGAAGGCAAGAGGAGAAGGAGACGACAGAGGACGAGATGGCTGGATAGTGTCATCGAAGCTACCAACATGAATTTGACCCAACTCCGGGAGGCAGTAGAAGACAGGAGGGCCTGGTGCGCTCTGGTCCATGGGGCCATGAAGAGTCGGACATCTGTATGTGGATGATTCAATAATGTTTTGATGACTTGCACTGAAAAAAAACAACTCCAAGAAGTAGCAACTGCCCATTCTCTTGGTTTTAGAGAATGTTCAGCTCTGTGGGGATGTGAAGCTCCTTCCACAGGCCTACACACACATTGCCATTGCACCCATGACAATCTCTGTGTAGAAACCCTGCTGTCTGCTTGTGCAATAGCAATACTTGCACAAGTGGTGTGACTCTGTGTTACTTTCTGTTACTTTTTCCCCAGTTCCGAAAGAAAGGAGACAAGGTGAGCAGGTGTGAGTGCATGGGGTAATTGCAGAGCAATTGGCAAAGCTTTGAGGCTTAAGAGTAGAGTGCAAACATTCCAACTAGGCTGCAAGGAATGGTGCTTGAGACTATACCACCAGAAGACTTTTGAAACCTGAGTCTGAGATCATCTCTCACATTGACGACATTGATCGTCATTTTTTTTACTTTTGTACACAATTTTTCTGCACTATCCATGAAGCGGTACAGCTTATCCTGAAGAAGTGGGGTTCTGCCATGAAAGTTTACTATGTGTTTGAATAAAATGTTCCATCTACTCTTGCATTTCTCCATTGCTGTTGATGGGACCTTCTACTGGGTGGAATCTCAACAGGCTACTTTATTATTGTTGCTGTTTAGTTGTGTCATGACACCGTGGACCAGAGCACGCCAGGCCCTCCTGTCTTCCACTGCCTCCCAGAGTTTGGTCAAATTCATGTTGGTTGCTTCAATGACACTGCCCATCCATCTCTTCCTCTCTCATCCCCTTCTCCTCTTCCCTTCACACTTTCCCAACATCAGGGTCTTTTCCAAGGAGTCTTCTCTTCTCATGAAATGGCCAAAGTATTGGAGTCTCAGCTTCATGATCTGCCCTTCTAGTGAGCTCTTAGGGTTGATTTCCTTCAAAATCTCCCATTGGAAACAGTCATTTTATAAAAACACACCACAAAATTGTACTGAAATATCACACAGGAGAGCTACAGGATCAACAGTAACCATATTCTGACTGCCTTCATAAGAACTAAATTGTTACTTTTGAATATGCCTGAAATATCAAATTCTATTTCAAAACTATTTTGACTCAACAGCTCTGTAATATTTATCAGTTTACTCAGTGAGTCATACCTTTAGATCTACGAAATAGATTTCACTTTCTTTCTTTCTTTCTTTCTTTCTTTCTTTCTTTCTTTCTTTCTTTCTTTCTTTCTTTCTTTCTTTCTTTCTTTCTTTCTTTCTTTCTTTCTTTCTTTCTTTCTTTCTTTCTTTCTTTCTTTCTTTCTTTCTTTCTTTCTTTCTTTCTTCCTTCCTTCCTTCCTTCCTTCCTTCCTTCCTTCCTTCCTTCCTTCCTTCCTTCCTTCCTTCCTTCTTCTTTCTTTCTTTCTTTCTTTCTTTCTTTCTTTCTTTCTTTCTTTCTTTCTTTCTTTCTTTCTTTCTTCGGCTCACCGCTTACCCACCTTAGTGAAATTGCAACTCAGGGCAGTTTACATAACATAAAATAAACCATACAACCAAATTTAAAAATAATCAAAGAAAATACTCTCAGTAATCTAACCAAAAATAGTAGCAGCAAGAACAAAGACATTGACAAAAATGGCAACCCACAACTGACCCCATGTTGTTAATAACTAGAAACAAATTACAGAACCATCACTGAACAAGGAGATCTATAATATACCGAAACAATAAGTAACAAACAATAAAAGAGCATCAAATCAAAACTGCAGATGGGGGTCATAAAAATTTAGTACTGAATGTTGCCATAGGCCTCCCTAAATAATTCTGTCTTTAGTAGTCTTCTGAACGACTGTAGGGAGGAGGTCTGTCTAATCTCTAAAGGGAACTTGTTGAGCAATGAGTGTGCCACTGATGAAAATGCCCAATTCCTCATGATTGTTTCCTTTGCCACACCAGGGATCATGGCATTATATCTATCTGCCAAGTTGAAAAGGATGAGTCGTGAAAGGTTTTGTGAAGCTCAGCCTGCTTCATCTGTGCTGAGAGGATCAACTGCCCTATCTGAGCACTTTAGAAAGAAAGAAGAACGACTTGAACAGTCCCACAGGCGACAGATGCAGAACAGATGCTCAACAGGTTGTGAACCAAGCATCTATTCCACACTGCATCCTTTGCCAAATGGTGCACATCTCTGTTTGTGATAGCTTCTTATGGTTCCGTGGCATCAGGACTGGAACCTTACTGGAGAAGATTGATGGGTGTACCATATAGCAGCGATGCAGGGTTGTTTTGCCGTTGTTGTTTTAATCAGATATCTCACTGGTCCTGTCAAACACCCTACAAAACAGAGGTGGGGAAAGACATGCTTTGCATCTTATACTCTGCATCACTGGCAATTTCACAAAGTGAATCAGTAATTCTTATCTACTCTATGGAGAAAATGCAATTATAAATGTACCTTGGTCTGGCAAACAGGATATCCATCCATCCCTGGAAATTTGAGCTGCCAGAACAGGTGCCTTTCAAACACTTTTTTTCCTGATAGGTATAAAATAGACCCTGAAGGCTTTCAACATTTCTGCAAGGTCTTCTGCATACTCATGCCATTATATATTTTCATCCTAGCATCTTTTCTATAATGCATAGCATGTCTCTAATTTTGACTCTGATTTTTCCAGTTGAGCATCTATCGGCTTTCCAATTACACTTCCTTCCAGCTTCGCATTCTGCGTCCATCACCTTACAAAGCTCTGTAATG